>NC_081561.1:133661990-133724624 GCF_022355385.1 Mustela nigripes | reverse complement strand
TGCCTTGTGCGATCCCCTGTGAGCTCCTCTCTCCCTCTGTCTTTCTAAAGCTTCTCTCCACGACCAGGGCTGCTTCCCCTCTGCAGCACCTGCAGTACCCTTCTCCCCCAAATCACACCTCGGCAACCCCTACCCTCCATGATGACGTGGCCTCTTTTCTCCCTCTCATTGTGTAGTTTGTTGTCCATCTTCAGATCGCTGTGTGGGGTGCTCAGGATGATTTGATGTTTATCTAGCTGTGTTTGAGGGATGAGGGAAGCCTTGGTCCTCCCACTACTCTACCCCCTTAGCTCTCCTCTCTTTGAAAAAAAAAATTCTTGTTTAAGCAGTTAGAAGGCAAACTGTTGGGATTCCAGCAGTCAGCACCAACAGAAAACAGTGTTAATGTTATGAAAGAGTGTGGAGGTGGATTATCATGACCAAGAATGAAGGCAATGAAATGTTCCATCTCCTCCATAATCATGGTGATCTGGAGGGTTCTCCCTCCACCCTAGGGATCAAAGCTCCTATTGGTTAAGGTGAACAGATGGTGGAAAGACCACCCCCCAGGAGGTGGGTGCAGGAGAGCACATGCCAGGGGCTCCTTATAGCAACCTCAGCCTCTAAAAGGCAGACAGACAGCTTGTTCAAGTGGCTGAGGAGATCCTGGGTCAGTCCTACTGCCCTCCCCACTCCACAGTCACTCCCTTTCTCAAAGACCTGTGCTCACTGATGGCCTAGCATCCACCCCCACAGCTCCCCAACCCCTGGATCCAGAGCCTGAACACACTCTTCCCTCATTAGCACAAGACAGATTCAACTCCAGGCCCCCTACCAAGAAGTGGGGCTCAAGACTAAAACCAGGGGGGGGGGGTGTCTGGGTGGCTCAGTCCTTAAGCATCTGCCTTCTCCTCAGGTCATGATTCCAGGGTCCTGGGATTGAGGCGCACATCTCATTGGGGTCTCTGTTTAGTGAGAAGCCTGCTTCTCCTTCTCCCTCTCCCACTCCCCCTGCTTGTGTTCCCTCTTTTGCTGTGCATCTGTCAAATAAATAAATAAAATCTTAAAATACAAAAAGAGTAAAACTGGGAATGAATCATCTGTTCCCTTTCATTAGATCTTGATCCACCCTTTGGATCAGAAGCCATAAAGGAGGGGCTGAGAGGCCTACCCGAAGAGAGGGACCTGGATCCTGGTTTCTGGATCTTTAGGGGAGGCTGTTAGACACAAATCCATCTTCCCTTGTCTTCAGCCTCTCCTCACCTTGGTAGCTAAACACAAGGTCTGAATGTGACCATCCTTGCCCTGCCACACCCTTTCCTGGTCCAATCAGGTGACAGCATCCCATTCCAAAAGCAGCTCAATGCCCCCTCCTGAGCCACTCTTAGGCACCTCTGCTCAAGGCAGGGGCAGTTCAGCTGACTGGGGCTCTGGGCTTTGCAGGAGGCTAGCTGCCAGGTTCTGAGAGCACCAGGGCTGAGCCACGTGTCCCAGGGGACCCTGGAGCTCTGGCCTTCAAATCTCATCCTGGAGAGTCTCTCCCAGGGGCCCTCTGTCTTAGCTGCCACCACCCAAGGAGAGCTGTGTGTTCTGCCTCCTCGAGGGAGAGCTGAGGGTGCTGCTGCCTGTGGGTGGTCCTGGGCTTTGCCCCATCCCAGGAGCACATGGCTTTTACACCAGTGTTACTGGACCTAGCAACTCAGAGAAACTCAATGACTGTTCCATATTTTTTATTTGAGAGAGAAGGAGAGAGAGAATGATAGGGTAGGGGTGATGCGGGGTATGACGGGGGTGGGGTGGGGTTGGACCCTGAGCACTGAGAACGAGGCAGGCAGAGGCCACCAGGGGAGCCTTGCCTCTGCAGAAGGCAGATACTTACTGGACTGAGCCACCCAGGTGCCCCAATAATGGCTTCCAATAAAAAAAATGAGATTTTTATCATACCAATCAGTAAACAAGATAACCTATTTATTAAGCCACTAATTGACCTGAATTATGTAAATGTGATAAGAATTGGCTTCCAATTTTAGGCTAAATTTGATAAGTAAAAGTTTAATGAAAATTTTAAGCAACGTGACATTAAAGATTTGTCGTAATAAAAGATGGTGTGTTTTAGGAAATAGTTCTGGCGCAACTTAGTTAATAGTTCTGGCGCACCCATCCCTCCCACCCTCCCCCTCTAAAACTCTGTTTGTCAGAGTCCACAGTCTCTCATGGTTCATCTCCCCCTCCGATTCCCGCCCCCTTCATTTTTCCTTTCTTTCTCCTAATGTTCTCCAGTGTATACCTTATGATCCACAAGTAAGTGAAACCATATTATAATTGACTTTCTCTGCTTTACTTATTTCACTCAGCTTAATTTCCTCCAGTCCTGTCCAGGTTGATGCAAAAGTTGGGTATTCATCCTTTCTGATGGCTGAGTAATATTCCCTTATGTATATGGACCACATCTTCATTATCCATTCATCTGTTGAAGGGCATCTCAACGTTTAGAAGCAGATCTGTTTCCTTCTTGAAGACTCACTGTTCCTTGAAGGAGGTGAGTCAGAGGGGAGGAATCAAAAGAGAGTCACTACTGGAGATGTCTGGTCTGGGGAAATTCTAATCTCATTGCTTCATTTCCAGAATTTCTTCTGCATCCAGAGTGTCAGGATCATGTCTGATACTGACAGATGACTATTTGAGAGGTGGTTTCAGAGAGATTGAATGCCATTTCTATCCACTGCATCATAATGTAAACTTCTGAAATAATGTAACCTTTAATATTTTATTTAAATACCTATTTAAAGGATAAATTTCTAAAGGAAACTATCATAAATACAATCTTGTCCTACTCAACAGATCTGAGTGTCAGAAGAAAGAAGCCCTGAGATTCTCCACTTTCACAGAGTATTCTTTTAGCAATGAGCAGCTCATGATATTGACGAGTGTCTGATTTCCAACACTGAAGGAGAACTTGGGAAATATTCTCTTTGTTCAGAATTCTTGTTCAGGCAGTTAGAAGGCCAAGTACAGGAATCCCAACAGTTAGCACCAGAGCATCCATGTTACGAAAAAATGCAGAGGTGGATCATCAAGATGGAGAACAAAGGCAGGGAAATATTCCACCATAATCACGATCTCCTGGAGGACTGGAGGATTCTGTCTTCGCCACAGAGATCGAAGGTCCCATCGGTGGACACGGACAGCAGGTAGAAGCAACTCATCAGAAGGGAGAGCGAGTGCAGGAGAGAGATCCTCAGGCCTTCTGTAGCAACTTCAGCCTCTAAAAGAGGAAGAGGAGCTTGTTCCTGTAGCTGAGAAAATCTTGGGTCAGTTTTCTTGGGCTTCTCCCTCCCCAGTTACTGCCTGGCTTAAAGCCCAGCTCACACCGAAAGTCAAGTAACACCCTACACTACCCCCACCTCCAACCCTGGGACACCCAAACCCGGGGTCCAGCAGCCTGACCAAACCCTTCCCTCATTACCACAAAACAGTCAGATTCAGGCCCTACTACTCAACACCTAGGCTCAAGACAAAAGCCACCAATGATTCATCTGTTCCCATGACATAGATCCTGGCCCCCCTCTGGCCAGGTGAGAAAGCCCAAGAGAGTGGCTGGGAGCCCTCCCCAGAGAGGGACCTGAATCCTGGTTCCTGTAGCCTTGGGGAAGATTGTAGGCAAAGAACCATCTTCCCTTGTCTTCAGCCTCTCCTCCCCTTGGTAGCTGAACACAAGGTCTGAGTGTGACCGTCCTTGCCCTGCCACACCCTTTCCTGGTCCGATCAGGTGACAGCATCCCATTCTAACAGCAGCTCAATGGCCTCTCCTGAGCCACTCTGAGGCATCTCTGCTCAAGGCAGGGGCAGTTCAGCTGGCTGGGGCTCTGGGCTCTGCAGGAGGCTAGCTGCCAGGTTCTGAGAGCACCAGGGCTGAGCCAGGTATCCCAGGGGACCCTGGAGCTCTGGCCTTCGAATCTCATCCTGGAGAGTCTCTCCCATGGGCCCTCTGTTTAGCTGCCACCACCCAAGCAGAGTAGCATGGGAGCAGAGCCCTGCAAGCCAGCCTTTGGTTGGATGGACAACGGCCTTCCCACCCCTCTTCTTTGGTTCAGACATGGACCCCTCTCCTGGACGCAGCATGGAGAGGTCCCCCATCCCTAGGACACATCATGTGCAGCCACCTGCTGCTCTCCCCCAAGCCAGAGTGTTGTCTTTGCCCGGTGCTCCTACTGTTTGCACACCACCCTTCACTCGGGCCCTTCCCAGGTGAAAAGTTGTTCTGAGCCAGGCCTGATTTTGCTCAATCCCTTAGCAAAAACAGGATGCAAACTTTGGGGTCAGGAGCAGGGGAGCCCTGTGCTTTCCCACCAGCCTTAGCGAGGCACTATCAGAGCTCAAGGATAAGTTTGCCCTGGTAACAGCTATCAAGCATGTGAGAACTTGGTCTTGCCTCCTTTTATGCGTCAACTTGATGGGCCAAGAGATGCCTCCCAATAGCTGGGAAAACATTCTTTCTGGGTCTATCTAGAGAGTGTTTCTGGAAGACATGAGCATTTGAATCAGTAGACTGAGTAAAGGAGACTGTCCTCATCGAATCCATGAGGGCCTGAATGGAACAAACGGCGGAGGAAAGGTGACTTTGCTCTCAGTTTGGCTGGGCCATCCTTCTCCTGCCCTCAGCGTTGGTCATTAGCACTCCTGGTGTATGGGTCTTCTGGCCAGGACCTAGACTTACACCACAGATACCCTGATTCTCGGGCCTTTGGGTTTGCACTGGAAGCCCACCACCAGCTTCCCTGTTTCTCCAGCTCACAGACCCCCCAGTCGTGAGCCAATCCCTTGTAATAATTATCTACCTCAACTTCTACATCAACAGCTCCTGGTGAGTCTCCTTCTTGGGAGAATCTAATACAGTCCAACGCATCTGGTCTCGTGTTCAGGTGAGAAGGTTCAAGTAATAGGACAAGGGCTGGCCATTCGCCTTTCTCTGTGCTCACCCCAGGCCATCTGCCTCTCACTTCTGACTCAGTTCTGCCCACAGTACCTGTCATTCAAAGGATTATGCCTTGGACAACAAGGAGGATTGAGTGCGTGAGGACCACAAGGAGGACAGAAGTGATCGGCCTGATGGCGGCGCCTTTGACCAGAGGTACATGCAGGGTTGTGGCCGGTGCTCCTGAAATGAAAACAGAGTAGTGAGAGCCCTGATCAGGGGCCCCAAACCGGGGGCATGAGTCTTTAGCTGCTGCTTCCCCACGTAATCCTACAGCCCAGATGTCCTCCTTCTGCCGTGTTTGTGGCAGCCGCTGTGACTGGTCCTGGGGATGGAAGATTCATGCATGTCATATAGCTAATGGGGGAAGCAAGGCTTTCCGTATAGACAGTCACTCGTGCTGTGACAGAAGAGGAGGGGACACGTATGGATGGTGACAGAAACATCTTGTCAGGAGCTGACATTTCACCTGGCACTGAAGGATTTCGAGAAAGAGACCAGGGGACACAAAAAACAACAATGAGGCTCAGAAAAGGGAACAGTAAGAAGTAAATCTCTGGAAACAGAATGAGGCCTGCAGGTTGGGGCCAGGAAGAAATCCACAGAGAGAAAACTGAAGGTATGTGCAGTAGGGAGAGATGCCAGGAGGTGAGCAGGGAAAGGAAGGACACTAGGACACACTAGTGGTCCTTGTACTCCCAAGCACAACTCATCATGTATGCATCATTACACACACACACACACACACACACACACACACACACTCATACACACACTATGGTGGGGTCAGCCAATCTTTTCAAGAGAACCAGTACTCCAACCAGTGTTCTAGTTACCTATGGTCTCCTGCATCTCATTGCTGTGCTCCCGCAGTTTCTGGAGCCATCTCTTACAGTCTCCGTTTGCGATCTTCATGAGGAGCTCAGTCAACTCTCTGTCACCGTCCAACATGTCCTTAACCTGTTGGCCTCCAGGAGAACTCTCTATCCACTTTCTGTTCTCCAAGTCAAACTGATAGGTTAACTGTTCAGTGAAGACAATCTGCCAAGATCCTGTGGTGTGTCCGTTGGCCCCACGCTTACACATCAGGCTGACTGGAAGGGTGAGAGAATCTGCCCCCACCCCCACCAGGGGAAACAGGTCAGCTTCTGGACCTGACCAATCCTTTGCCCCACCCACTTTGCACACTTCTCAGCTCCCCTTCACCCTCCTGCTCTGGCCTCCCTGTCTGCCCTGGCTGCTGGGACCCACTTCGAAGTTTTACATGAACACCATAGCTCCCCAGCCCTGCGAAAGTGTTCTCCTTCTGCCCTGGGCCTTCGTACTTACTGTTCTTAGTGAAAATCTCTGCTTTGATGTCCAGCAGTTTCTTTCTGAACTCTTTCCCCAGGTCCTCCAGAGGTTCCATCTGTGTGTCCCAAAATGCTGTGTCCTTCAGCTTCATCCCCCAAGGACCAACGGATATGACCCGCTTGCTTCCACAGTCATAATAAAGAAACTTGTTTCCATTGACCTGGCCTTGAATCTCACACCATGGATGTCCAGACGTGGCCTGAGGTGTGATGGAGAAATTGTAGGAAAGCGAGAGAGCATCTGGGAAGGAAAAACACAGGTGGAACTTGGTGCTGGAAGAAAAAGAGCAGCAGGCACCCCGCTGCCATCCAGGTGACAGCAATAGAATGTGTGCAAGACAGAGCAAGGACTGTCCCCTCACAGAGGCTCACCCTAGTGTAGAGGCTGGTGCCCTTCCACTTTGGGGATAGGATCAGGATACCTCTGCCTGGCAGGAAGCCACATATCCCCAGATGGGAATCCGCGCCTAGCAGGCCACAAGCTGCATCAGTCACTCTACCCAGTGCAGGCACAGGCCAGCCTGGCCATAGCAGAGGAGGCCTGCATGTCACAGGACTGTCAGGACACAGGCCAGTGTCCTGTAGGAAGATGAGGGGCAGGGAGGGGGCTGCTCCTGAGGAGCTGGGGCAGGGTAGGGGCAGTGAGGATAGCATCCAAAGTCAGAGAAGGGAGAGTTCAAGACCATGGGTCACAGGATTCCATAGGGCCCAGCAGATGGCCCTAATGAGATCTAAGGATGAGTCCAGGTAAAGTGAAGAAAGGCCTGTCCCCTGTTGCACGGACTAGATTATGAAGAATTTTCTGAGCAGAGACTAGAGGAAGGGATCACAAGGCTCAGAGAAATGCACAAGTCAGAATGATATAAAATAGAAGCAAAACAAACAAAAACTCCCCAAACAGGAAAACCCAAAAAGGTCCACAAAATATATCCAGGGGGAGCATGGGAGGGGCGGGGGTGGGGACTCCTGGAGAAGTTGCTTCAGGGGCAGAGTCGCGGGGGTGTGCGGGGTCCAGGCCCTGTGCGATCGCCCTGTCCAGTACGCAGGGCGGGGCTCCAGGGCTGGGCTCCCGCTCCCCGAGGGGGCAGGCGGGGGCGGGGGCGACAGCGGACTCCCCGCCGCGGGCTCTCCCCCTCCCCCTTGCCCCCCCCCCCAGTCCCCCGCTCCATCGCCCAGAGCCGGGCAGTCCGTGGTCGCCCAACTTCCTCTTTTCCACAAGGCGGCAAATTCCAGGCGGCGGACTCCGCGGAGCAGGAAAGGAGCCCGCGGGCGGCGGCGGCGGCGGCGGCGGCGGCGGCGGCGGCTTGGGGGGGGGGATGGGGGGTGGGGGGGCGGCCCAAGCCGGCGACAAGATTCCCAAGATCCCGGGACTCACCTGTCCCTGCTCCGCCGCGCGTCGCGCCCACGACCGACCCGGCCGGCGCCGCCGTGATCCCGCGCGGCAGCCGCAGGAGAAACAGCAGGAACAGGAGCCCCGAGGGCCCCGTGAGCGTGGCGGCGGCCGTGGGCTCCATCGCGACCCCGAGCCGGGGTGGGGGGTGCCAGGTGAGGCGCGGAGCGGCTTCCGAAGGAACCCCGGTGGGAAGCAGAACGCGCTTGCTGGGCCGGGCGGGCTGCGCGGGAGGGCGCCTGTCTCCCGCCGAGAGGGACGCGGTCTCTGTCCCGGAGAAGCTGCTCACCGTCGCCCAACTTCCCCTTCTTACGCTTGCGGCAGAGGCGAGGGAAGGCGCGCGGACGGAGGCAGGAGAGGCAGAGGAAGCGGCCGAGGACCGAGCCCCAAGGGGAGCCACCGGCAGAGCTGAGGGGCAGAGCGGAGGTGCTGAGCGCCGCTGTCAGGGGGAGGCGGCGACAGACTGAATCGTGCCAGGGCGACTGCAGCCGCCTCTGTCAGCATCTCTGGGAAGGGGCGGGGCGAGGACGGGCTAGGAAGGGTTTTCATGCGTGAAAACCACTAGACAGAGCCACATGGCCCTATGGGTGTGACAAGTTAACTGGATTCTTTGGGGGGCACTAGGTGAATTTTACCCCCATCTTTTGTAAGCATCAAGTTTGGTGAGATATAATTTATAGGCAATTCTCCCTTCTTTTTGAAGGCACCTAGCTTCATGTCCCCTTTCTTTGCAAGTGTAGGAGAAGCATCTGGGCCTGTGGCCACTTTTAAAACACGTTCTCAGGCTCTGAAAGTAGAAGGAGAGGAATGCTATTCCTCCAGCTGTGAAACCCCTTAGCAACCCGTAAATTCTACAGAGAATCCTATTTCCAAGCAGTGCTACCTTCAGGTTTGCAGAGGAGGAAAAAAATGAGTAATTTTTTTTTTTTCAGTGACCACACTTCAGCTCTGAGACAAAGTGAGTGTTGGAGCAAGAGTACATCACTTTCACTCACGATCATCTCCCTATCCTACAAATTGCATAAAATCAGCCACATAATGCTCGACTTATTGTAAGTATGATAGATAATAAAGTATCCCATCCCCTTCAGTCACTGGAAACACTCTTGTTAGTTCTAGGCTTTGAGAACTAAATAGCCACATTGTAAACAACAGCACCTGGAGGAACCAAACTCAGCTGACTGAATCAGGTGTGACCCCATGTGTGAGGGCTGTAACAAAAGCTGGATGAACTGTTCTAGCCTGCATTTATTTATTTATTTATTTATTCATGGAACATAGATTTATCTACTTTTCGTTTCCTTTTACAAAGGAACTCAAGATACGTGGGTCTGTGGGTAAGCATGTCCTGTGTCAAACTGGAAAATGTACTATGAGAAGTCACGTGTTTCAAAAAATTGTGAAAAGAATTTAAAATCTGCCAATCAGCTAGGAATGCCAGGATAAGAGTGAACTACCGTTTACTTCTCAATTTCCACCAGAAATTTAGGTTTTTAAGGGTTAACAATTCTAGTATAGAAGCTTAATGAATAATTTTAAATGGTTTAAAAGATATTTAAGGAATATACCTACACTGTGTGAATTGTAGTACTACTTTGCCTGTTGAGGAGAAATCACTAATATTGTTTTCTTTTTCCTATTTTTAAAAATTTAAACTCAATTAAATGATATATAATGTATTCCCAGCTTCCAAGGCAGAGGCTAGCGGTTCATGTCTCACAAAACACACAGTGCTGACTGCACCACGTGGCCTCCTCCCCCACAGTGTCCACCACCTAGTTTGGCCATCCTGCTCCCCCTCGCCCCTCCAGCAGCCCTGTTTATTTTCCATGAGCTCATAGCGCTTGCTATCTATGTTCTCCTCTAGGATTTTGATGGATTCCTGCCTCACATTTAGGTCTTTCATCAATTTTGAGGCGGTTTTTGTGTAGGGTGTTAGAAAATGTCCAGTTTTGGGGCACCTGGCTGGCTCAGTGGTTAAGCCTCTGCCTTCCGCTCACGTCATGATCTCAGGGTCCTGGGATCGAGCCCTGCATCGGTCTCTCTGCTTAATGGGAAGCCTGCTTCTCCCTTTCTCTCTGCCTGCCTCTCTGCCTGCTTGTGATCTCTCTCTGTCAAATAAATAAATTAAATCTTAAAAAGAAAAGAAAATGGTCCAGTTTCATTCTTCTGCACATGGCTGGCCAATATTCCCAACACCATTTGTTGAAGACACTGCCTCCCCCCACCCCCATAGGATATTCTTTCCTGCTTTGTCAAGGATTCGTTGACCATAGAGTCGAAGGCCCATTTCTGGCCTCTCTATTCTGTTCCATTTATCTATGTGTCTGTTTTTGTGCAGTACTATACTGTGTTGAGGATTATAGCTTTGTAAGAGAGCCTGAAGTTCAGAATGTGATGCCACCAGTTTTGATTTTCTTTGCCAACATTGCTTTGTCTATTTGGAGTCTTTCTGGTTCCATACAAATTTTAGGATTACTTGTTCCAGCTCTGTCGTTGATAGTATTGTCATAGGGACTGCACTGAATGTGTAGATTGCTCTGGGTAGCACAGACACTTAACAATATTTGTTCTTGCAATCTGTGAGCATGGAATGAATGTCTTTCCAACTCTTCGTGTCTTCCTCAATTTCTCTCATGAGTGTTCCACAGTTTTCTATAATTCTGTAGTTTGCTTCTTTGGCTAGGCTTATTCCTACATATCTTAGGGTTTTATGTGCAACTATAAACGGGATCACCTTTTTAAATTTCTGCTTCTTTTGTCTCATTGTTAGTGTATAGAAATACAACTGATTTCTATGCCTTGATTTTATATCCTGCCAGTTTGCTGAATTCCGGTATGAGTGCTATCAATTTTGGGGTGGAATCTTTTGGGTTGCCCATATAGAGTATCATGTCATCTGTGAAGAGTAAGAGTTTGACTTTTTCTTTGTCAATTCAGATGGCTCCTTATTTCTTTTCGTTGTCAATTGCTGAGGCTACGACTTCTAGGACTAGGTTGAACAACAGTGGTCAGAGTGGATATCCCTGCCTTGTTCCTGAGCTTAGGGGAAAAGCTCTCAGTTTTTGTACTTTGAAAATGATATTCACTGTGGGCTTTCCATATATGGATTTTATGGTATTGAGGTATGTTCCCTCTATCCTTACACTGTGACGAGTTTTCATCAGGAAAGGATGTTGTACCTTGTGAAATGCTTTTTCTGCATCTTTTGAGAGGATCACATGGATCTTGTCCTTTATTTTAAGAAGGTAGTGTATCACATTGTTTGGTGTGTGGATGTAGAACCACCCCTGTAGCCCAGGAATACCAACCACCTGGTCATGGTGAAAAATCCTTCTAATGTACTGCTGGATCCTATTGGCTGGTATCTCAGCTGTCACACTGATGTCCTCCCAGTTTTGGTGATGTCCCCTGATGCCGACATTTTAGGATGTATTTCCCCCACACCAGGACATTCATCTGGGTCACCACAGGATCATCTCCTAGTAGGTCTCATGGTACCTGAGGGCCTCCTCATCCTTAGACTCTGCTTCGTATTGTTCCAGGAATGTCCAATACGGTCAAAGAGATCGACATTTTCCATTTCCATTTCCATTTCCTGGATGTGCTGAAGATGAGGGTTAGAGTGTTTTATTTGCCTTGTTAGTGGATTAGCTTAATCTGTAAGTGTAGGTGAAGAGATTCAGATGTAGGAGGCCACTGGAAGAGTATGTTGTCCAGAAGTTCTCAATATATATTTGAAAGCTTTGTTCATCCTGTGTTTTGGCTCACCTTTGTGTCATTTTTTGACAAGAGTTCAGATAATTTAGTCTTAACTAGAGAGAAACAAAAAACTCCTAACACATTGTATACATTGTACCTCATTTAGGTATCCTATGGCTAATTTTTTGCTATGACACATAGCACCACAGTAAATAATCGTACACCTCTATTGCTTTTTGGTCCCCATGTATTTCCGGCCTCAAATTAACACTGGGATTGCCATGCAGTAGGATAAACACAACCAACCACCGTCTGGCTAGGGTGCACTATACGGCAAATGAAGGATTCCATTTTAACTCCTACCAACGCAGAAGAGAACTCTTGTCACTCCATTTCCTGTCCACCATTTGCTATAGCTCTCTTTAAAATCTTGTCAGTTTGGGGCGGCTGGGTGGCTCAATGTGTTAAAGCCTCTGCCTTTGGCTGGGGTCATGATCCCAGGGTCCTGGGATTGAGCCCTGAATGGGGCTCTCTGCTCAGCAGGGAGCCTACTTCCTCTCTCTCTGCCTGCCTCTCTGATTACTTGTGATCTCTGTCAAATAAATAAATAAAACATTTTTAAAAATCTTGTCAGTTTGATGCATGTATAAAGCAAGCCCGATGTTTTTCGTGTTATCTTGATAACTTGGATGTATTCAGTGATTTTTGAGGCTGATTTACTGTCTGTGACTTGCTCTAAGCATTTGCACAGATCTTGGGAGAGCCAGACTTACAGATATTTATTTGCAGAAGCTCTTTGTATATTCTGGATACCAATCTTTTGCTCATGAACGAATAATCAACTGTTAGAAGCAGATCTGTTTCTGCTGTGAAGACCCACTGTGCTCTGAAGGAGGTGAGTCGGTGGGGAGGGATGACAAGAGAGACAGTGGTGGGGGATCCAGGACACTCAGAAAGATTCTCAACTGCTTCATTTCCAGAACGTTTGTTTGTATGTGGCCTGTCAGGATCATGTCTGAGACGGACAGATGGCTGCTGGAAAGCTGATTTCTGAGTGATCCTTCAATTCTCTATCTCCACAACAGATCTAACAGAATCACCACTTTTATTTACCCCGTACAGTGGAGGAAGAACACAATTCCATGAGTTCTCTTGCGATATAAAAGAAATTCTGAAGGCACTTGTGTGGCTCAGCCAGTTAAGTGTCTGCCTTCAGCTGAGGTCATGATCCCAAGGTCCTTGGATGGAGTCCCACAACAGCTTCCTGCTCAGTAGGGAGTCTGCTTTTCCCTCTCCCTTTGTCCCTCCCCCCAGCTTGATATGTCTCTTTCCCTCTCTCAAATAAACAATATCTTTGAAAAAAAATAAAAAATAATAGTAAAATTCCAAATTAAGTATATTGTATAATAAAGATAATATTTATTTAAATATACATTCCTGGACATAATTTACTAAAGACAACAATCACAATTTGTCAATGAGCCTGTTTCACAGTACACAGAAGAAAAAAATCCCTGAGGATCTAGAGCTTCCATAAATATCTTTTTGGGGATACTGTCTGCAAGGACATGGTCCTCTTACAGAGAAGAACCCGATATTACAGAACCAAAGGACAAGAAGGAAAATGTTCTCTTTGTAGAGATTCCCCATTCAAGTGTTTAACACTTCAGTGCAGGAATTCCATCACTTAGCAATGGGAGAAAACGGCATAGAATATGGCAGTGCAAAGTGCTGAACGGGAGAGGCACGAAATGCAAGAAGGGACATGGGAGCTTCCCTGTCCTGCACCAGGTGGCTGGACTGAGGTTCTGGACTCGTAAACTTGGAAGTGCTGCTGGTCTAATGATGAACAACAGCTCATTCAAAGGCAGCTGGCCCAGAGGCAGAGTCGCTGAGCTGGTCCCCAGGCTGAAGGGCTTCTTGGTGGACTTGGCAGCCTAAGAAAAGAACAGGTGTTTGTCTCCATGGTTGAGGAAATCCTGGGTCCCCTGTCCTGGGGCTGCCCTTCACCAGCACTCCCCACCCCAGAGCCCAGCCCTCGCCCAGGGGCATGCATTTCCCCCAGCCATGACCCCAGCCCTGGGCCCAGCCACCATTACGAACCTCCACCCTCCTGAACCAAGTCACGGAGTCAGCCCCAGGCCCTATTACCAATGGTCTGGGCTCAGGACCAAAGTGCGTAAGAAACGTGTGCTCACGTGACTTAGGTTCCCAGGCTCCCTCTCATGGCAGATCCTAAAGGGCCTGCTGGGGGATGTGGCAGAAGACAGGGGCCTGCACTTGACTCTAACCTTGGGGAACCCTGTGGGCAAAGATCCTTCTTTTCCCTTCCCTTCCAGCCTCCTGCAAGCAGCACGCAGAGCTCTTCGTCTGATGATCCTGCCCCCATCCCATCCATTCCTGGTCCGGCTCAGCTGGGAGCTCACAGGGGAGCTCAGTTAGCCCATCCCCCAGCTCAGCTCTGCTCAAAGCAGGGGCTGCTCAGGGGCTCAGGATCTGAGGTCTGCAGGAAGCTGGCTGCCAGGGACGGCATCAGCTTCAGCCAAGGTTGCACAGAGAACTAGCCTACTGGGCATTTGCTGCCTCATGCACGGTCTCTACTGGGCATTTGCTGCCTCACATGTGAAGACCCAAGCCACGACGGGGGGAACACGGCACTACTGTCCAGCCCTTTGAGTGGGTCTGCAGAGGCCTTCCCACTCCCTCTACCTGGGATGAGACCCTGGGCCCCCTGTCCTTGTAACTGCCCGGATGGAGTCCCCTTCTCCTTGAGATGTCCCATGGAGCTGCCATGCTGCTCTCTCTCAAAGGGGAGTACGGCCCATGCTGTGTGTCCCCGCTGTCCCCACCCTGCCCACCCCGGGCCCAAATTGACTCTCTCCAATGGAGAACCCAGTTAGAGCCAGGAATGACATCCCTCAATCCCTTTAGCACCAATAGGCCTTAAGCAGTGGTCTGGGCCCCTCTCCTTTCCCAGTGGCCTTATCAGTGAGTGAGGCCACATCAGAGATCAGCATGGAGCTAGTCCAAGCTGTTCTCAACACATGATATGAGATCCCATTCATCTAATCCCACTGCCATCTGAGAAGCTTCAGGCAGTGGGCAGAGGTGAGGCTGGGAATTCACTATTCCCTGGGCTCACACCAGGCCATCTGCCTCTCCCTTCCGTCTCAATCTGCTCTCACTACCTGTGGATCTAGTGGTCTCCGACAAGGATGCCCATCATGACCGCACAGCTGAGGAGCAACGGGAAGATCCAGGTGCAGGGTCCGATGGCTGTGGCCTTGCCTGGGGCTGTACCTTGTCGCGTGGCTGGTGGCACTGAAATGAAAATGCAAGGATAAGATCCTCAGTCAGGACCCCAAACTGGGGGAAGCTTCCTCAGCTCCTGTAGTTGCATCCTACCAATCAGTGTCTATCACTGTCCTTGTGGAGGCTGCTGTGACCAGTCCTGATGTCGGGAGGGAGGAGAGGATGCGCCCGTCCCCGAGGGGCTCCTCCCGCCAAAAGGGGAAGCAGGGTTTGCAAGGTAAGCAGTCGCTCCTGCTGTGACAGACAGGAGGTGATGCAGGACAAGGATGGTGACAACGACAGTCCAGGTGGCACTGAAGGATTTCTGACAGCACACCAGGTGACATGAAAAAGACAGTTAATTCTCAGATAAAAGAACATAAGACCATCTCTGGAAACAGGCTGATGCTCCCCTGTTTGGGGCCAGCAAGAAATTCAAGAAATGCCCAAACACAAAGGTGTACGCATCGAGGAAGTGATTCCAGGAGGTGAGACGGGAAAAGAAGAATTCTAGAACATTCCTGTAGCCATTATTCTGCCAAGAAGAATTTCCCATGGATGGATCAATTTCTCTCTCTCTACACACACACACACACACACACACACGCACACACACACTGCCCACACTGTGGTGTAGGTCGAGGTCAAGAGAACCAGCACTCCATCCAGTCCTGTGAGTTACCTGTGGTCTCCTGCATCTCATCCCAGTGCTCCCACACGTGCTGGAGCCACCTCTTACAGTCTCCGTTTGCGGTCCTCACGAGGAGCTTGGTCAGTTCTCCATCATTGTCCAATGTGCCCTTGAATTGTTTGCCTCCAGGAGGAACCACTGTCCACTTTCTGTTCTCCGGGTCAAAGAGGTGGGTTAACTGTCCATTGAAGGCAAACTGCCAGGATCCTCTGGTGTGTCCATCAGCCCCTCGCTCACATATCAGGCTGCCCTGCAGGGTGAGAGAATCTGCCCCCGCCCCCACCAGCAGAAACAGGTCAGCCTCTGGTCTTGACCAATCCTTTGCCCCACTCGCTGCGCACTCCTCAGCTCCCCTTCTGCCCTTCTGGTCCTGCTCTGGCCTCCTTACCTGCTGTGGCTACTGGGCCATGTGTGTGGGACCCACTTCTAAGTTTTACATGAACACCATAGCGCCCCAGCCCTGTCAAGTGTTCTCCTTCCCTGGGCCTTTGGACTCACCGCTCTTAGTGACAAACTCTGCTTTGATGTCCAGCAGTTTCTTTCTGAACTCTTCCCCCAGGTCCTCCAGAGTTTCCATCTGTGTTTCCCAAAATGCTGTGTTCTTCATCTTCATCCCATAAGGACCAGTGTGTATGACCTGCTTGCTCCCACAGACATAATAAAGAAACTTGTTTCCATTGACCTGGCCTTGAATCTCACACCATGGTTGTCCAGGCCTGGGCTGAGATGTGATGGAGAAATTTTGGTTAAGCGAAAGAGGACCTGGGAAGGAAAAACACAGGTGGAGGTTGCGGCTGGAAGAAAAAGAGCAGCAGGCACCCCGCTGCCAGCCAGGTGACAGCAATCCCCCTCACCCCCCAGAGGGCTGACCTGGCAGAGAAAGGACTGTCCCTGCAATATGGTTCCCCATAGCCTTGGAGGCTGGCGCTCTTCCCCTGTTGGGATTGGATCAGTATGTCTCTGCTTGGCAGGAAGTCACACAGCCCCAGTTAGGATCCTGTGCCCACCAGGCTGACACCCAGCCTCACATGGTCTCTACCCACTGCAGGCACAGGCCAGGCTGGCTATGGCAAGAAGAGGTCTACATGTCAGAGGACTGTCAGGAGGTAGGCCAGTGTCCTGTAGGAAGATGAGGGGCACGGAGGGGGCTGCTCCTGAGGAGCTGGGGCCTGGTGGGGACAGGGTGAGGATAGATTCCAAAGTCAGGTGAGGGAAAGTTTGGGATCATGGGTCAGAGCAAGGCCCTGGAGATGCTGATAACCTGTCCTTAGGATGGGTCTCAGAAGCCTGGGAAGGGTGGTCCACATGTCACAGACTAGAGCAGCAGGCATTGCCAAGGCAGATAGAAGCTCAGAGAAGTGCATATGACAGAATAGATAGAGCAAGAAATGCCAAACACAAAACTAAAAACATGTCGTGCTACTACGCTCATGGACATGTCTGGAGGGCTCCTTACAAATAAAATAAATAAATACAAAAGTATCCTATCCTCGGTGCAAGGAGAGAGATGAGTACCAGCCTCAAAGCTCCTCTCAGGGTTCAAGGATGTGACGAACCCTATTCGATTTTCATTGAAAGGCCAGCCTGGTGCAAAGATTTTCTGTGTCTACTGAATATTGCATAGGACTCAGTTGTAGACAATCCATGGATGAAGGTGCCGCTGGACTGGCTCCTTGGGCCCCAGGACCCTTAGAATCCACACCACAGAGCCCTGTGAGAAAAGGGGCTCTGTGCGCTTTGTGACATTCTGATCTGAATATCAGGAAGTGAGCCCTAGTGCTCCAGGGAGGCAATGACACAGGAGGGAAAGTCACACCCTGTAAAAGAGGCTGGGGGCAAGTGGGAACGGAGTGAAGAGGTCTCTGGCCAGAGGACATCAGAGCTGTGCACCCTGAGCTGGGAGGTGCTGGTGAAGGAGCGCCTGGAGTCCCACGGGGAGGGGAGAAGGGTTATCCGCTGCCCAAGCGTGCAGGCAAGTCCATCCCACTTGGACTGGTTGACTGTGGTGGGGTATGAGGTGACTCATACCAGGAGAACTCTGGGAATGGCTTTGAGGTAAGGGGTCCTGTGGAGGTCCCCTCCCTGGGAAAGCCTCGGGTCATGTCCAGAGTAGGGGCAAGGGGACTCAGTTTCCCCAGGGCTCCGAGGGGAGGCTCCAGGGGCTGGGGTGGACCACAGATCTCCAGCGGGGCCCTCTCTCCCCTCGCTGTGCTCCCCCAGCCATTGCCTGGCTTAACTTTCGAGGTTTTTCGCTAACCCTCAGCTTCCCCTCCCTTACCTCCACCCCTGCTCCACTTCCTCCCCGCCCCGTTTTTAAAATATTCATTGATTTACTTTAGAAAGTGTGAAGGGAAGGGGCAGAGGGAGAGAGTGAATCTCCCACAGAGCTCAAACTGAGCACAAAGCCTCAGGTAAGGCTCCACCCAGGGACCCTGACAGCAGGACCTGAGCCCAAATCAAGAGTCCCGCGCTTAACCCACTGAGCCCGCCAGGTGCCCAGAAGCTGCCTCTCTTTTCGGTCCCTCTCCTGGCCCAGGCGACAATTGCCCACAGTCACCCTGCAGGCAGAAAGCGGCCCACAGAGAATAACTGAGGAGTCCGGGTTAGAAGAAGAATTTACGAGAACCGCTCCGCGGACGCCGGTTCCGCTCCCCGGTCTGACCGCTCACTCCCCAACTCCCCGCTCCCACCCCGGGTTCTACCTCTGAACTCACGGCTGCAGCTTGCTGTAGCACAGACCGGCAGGAAAAACCAGAGCAGGAGGCCGAGACCCCGTCCGCTGGGGACCCCAGTCCACCCCGTTCGCCTCGGGAAGCTCATCGCAGCTCTACTGTGCCCAGATTTGCAGTTCCTAAAGAAAATTTCCTCTTGGGGCTTGACCCCGCCCCGGGACCCGCCTCCTGCCGTATTTCCTAGAATATAACAGTCCTTCCGGTGCTGCTGCTCTGCTCCTTTTCACCCATTGTCCTGACCACCTATCTTTCCCATCTTCATTTCCACCACCACCATCTTCCCTTCTCGTGGCCAACAGGTATAAGCTTTCAGTTATGAACTTAAAAAGTTATGCGGGGGCGCCTGTGTGGCTCCGTGGGGGTAAGCCTCTGCCTTTGGGTCAGGTCATGATCTCAGGGTCCTAGAGTCAGCAGGAGCTTCCCTCCCCCTCTCTCTCTGCCTGTTGCTCTGCCTACTTGTGATCTCTTTCTCTCTGTCAAATAAATAAATAAAATCTTTTTTAAAAAGTCATGTGGATATAGAGCACAGCATGTTCCCTGTAGTTAAAGATTCTGTGTTGTATATTTCAAAGTCACTGAGAGAGTGGATCTCGAAACGAGATTTACTGTGCTGATCATTTCATAATACATACAAATATCCAATCACTATCTTGTACATCTGAAACTAATATAATGCTGTATATCAATTATATCTCAATAAAAAATAAATTCAAAAAGAAAAAATAGTACAAAACAGGATTTTCTTCCCTTCCCGTTCTGAAGGCTGAAACATTGAGAGCAAGGCATCCTCAGAGCCATGTTCTGTCTCCTGGCTTCTGGGTGTTTCCTGCCATGCTTGGCATTCATTGGCTCTAGTCGGCTGCCTTCTAACGTCTGTCTCTGTTGTCACAGGGACGGCTGCCCTCTCTGCCTCTGTGTATCCATCTGACCTCCTCCATGTTTGTCTCTGGTCCCTTCTTACTAGGACAAGAGTCCTACTGGACAGTGTTTCTTCCTAACGATCTTATATTCATGTGGATACAACTGCAAAGGCCCTATGTCCATATAAAATCAACTTCCCAAGACCAGGAGTTAGGACTTCAGCATAACTTTTGGGGGACCACAATTCAGCCCATAACAAAAGTCATAGACTCTATCATCCCACGCTTACACCACCAAAAAAAGAATCATCCCTTTTTTTCTTTACTTCTAAAGTTTCTTATTGAGATATTAATGACATAAACAAATTATTTTGAGGTGTACCATGAGTCAGTATTTGTATATTATTAACTATATTTATGTACCATATTATACATTATATCTCATGACTTGTTTATTTTATAACTGGAAGTTGATACTTTCTGATCACAAGAAGGGATGATTTGGAAAGTGGGAATGAAGACAGAAAAGAGAGGTTGGGAGGAGAATGGGGTGAAGAAGGAAAGAAGAGCAGCAGAGACGATTGAAATATTTCAGGAAGTATGACCTGGCAGGAGTAAGCAGGTGGTTTGATGCTGGCTGGGGTCCCAGAGTGGCTGTGACAAGGTTTCCTCACAGCCTCCTCAAATTGCTGAGGAAAGTGTCTACCACACTCCTGCTGGGAGCAGTTAGGGAGAAACAGGGAGGGGAGAGGGGATGGCGTTAAGACTGGGGCAGGGGTGGAGGGGTGGGGGGAAACCATATAGGAGAAGTTTAAAAACTCTGTTGATGGCTCCTGCCCAGTCATCAGTCTTCCCCAGCCTTGCTTCTGCCTTGGATTTTTATTTGTTTGTTTGTTTGTTTGTTTGTTTTCTTTTCTTTTCTTTTTTCAGTGACTTTGGTCTCTGGGCAAAAGGAAGATGGAAAAGATTTTTTCAACTTGAAAAAAATACTGCCAGGAGATGGGAGCCAGAGGACAGGACAGGGAGAGAGCGCCTGGTGGGAAGCAAGGCTTAAGACTTCTCCAAGCTGGAGAGTTTTAGAAAAGTCAGTCTGACACCGCACAGATTATTTGCCAGGTCAGGAGGGTGTGGGGGAGGGCAGAGGGCAGGCACACCTGTGGCTGACATTACTCCCATTTGGGTGAGAACTGCACAGACTCCCAGTGAGGTGCCAACTGGAAGAGGGGTTCATCCAGGAACTAAGAGGAGAGGGTCCAGGGTTTAATCCCAGGGAGAGGAACTGGACTCAGAGCATATACAGCCTTCTTTCTGGATGACTTGGCCTCACTCCTGCAACGCATTACCACCTAGCCAGAAGTGGGACTGTCCAAGAATCTGCCAAGCCAGCTGCTTCCGAGATGGGGAACATGGTAAGGCCAGCAAGTCCATGAGCAATGGGTCCACTGCCACATTTCTTTTCTTGTGAAACAAGTTCCTTTATCAGAGCAGAAGGGTAGGGAAGACTGTGAGAGTGGGGAAAAGAATTATGTAGGTCCACGGATGGTAGTTTTGGCAAAATCATTGCAGGCAAAGAGGATAAATTATTATCTGTGGTAAGTATCTGTTTCAAAAAAGAGGAATGCTGTGCCTTACTGTTATGAAAGTGCCCCAGGGCTATGAACCTGCCAACAGGCTGGTCACCCTGGGGAACTGTGCCATATCAGGGCACCCTGTTGGTCTCTGTGGCTGGCAGGCTGGGCACTCAGCAGTGGGCCTGGCCTACTCATCTTCCATGGACTTAGCAGCAACAGGACTGTGCTGCTAAGCCCGTGCCTGACATCCATTCCTGCCCCTTTGTTCTGAGCCCACTGGACAATATGGGTTGTCCTGGGGACACATGCTGACTGATAGCCCCAGAATGGTTATCCTAGCAACTTGATTCCTAAAAATCCTCCTCTTCTGAGGTCACCCTTTGGGGAGCATTCCTGTGGGACACAAATATCCTTCTATTCTCAGAGAATTCTATCCACATACCTTTCCCCTAAATTTCTGTCACAAGTTTCCAGTTGGACTTTCCAAGTCCCTGGCCATCCAGCCAAACCATTGAAATGGGCATCTACTTGCACAGGTGTGCATTTTTCCTTCCCCAGCAAAGTGTACACCTGGGGTACCGCTCAGCATTGTGCCCACTGAGAACATTTCCTTATACACTGTCTTTTGGGAATAGTCTGGAGAAGGTCTATAATGCTGCAGCTGTTCCCTTTCAGGCAGGACCTAAGGATCCTACAAAAGAATCTGGAAACTAGTCACCAGTCCTCTCTTCCTCTGTTGGGAGCTTCCCATAAGGCCTAGGTTCAGGCTGGGAGAAGGAGGCTGTGGGATAGAAGTGGGGACCACAAGCATTCAGGCAACTTCTTCGGGGAACTTGCTTGTGCCCCGGGACCTGATCAGGCCATATCACGTACCTACTGCTTCCATCTGATGACAGAGGGCTGCTGTGCTTACCACCCTCAGGCAATGGGTCAGAAAGCACCCAGCTCAGGAGAGGCAGATCAGGTCACCTGGTGACTCGGCAGCCCAAGGTCAGTGTTCAGTCCCCATAAAGGCCCCAGGCAGGCCAAGACTGGTTTTTCAAAAAGAGTGTAGTTATATGTAGCTGATGGCAGTGCCTTACTCCACATCCTAAGACGCCTACTGTGCCTTACTCCTAGAGGCTTGCCGAAGTTTCCAGTGTCCTCTTTACTTGGAATAAGATGTGCATTGTAGCCATGTCAATATCCTGGATGTGATATTGCACCACAATATCTGTAATTTGTTTCCCTTGGGAGAAAAGAGAAAAAGAATACCTGGGACATCTCTATATTATTTCTGAGAACTGTCTATAGATTCATTGTATAGTTATCTCAAACTATAAATTTAGCTGAAAAACTTTTAAGCTAAATAAAACCTATTCCAATACGAAAAGTGAAAAAAAAAATCTGTAGAAACCAATAGCATCCATATTTACCATTGATACTTCAGGCACCTTTAAATCTGCTGGAATATATGCCGATGGCAGAGTGGCCCATACACCACCTTGGATCTGTCACGGAACATTCTCTGAGTCTGGACCTAGAATACTAAGAATTCTATGAACTACCCCTTTTGTACGTGGGGTAGGGAGACAGAAAATATATGTTAGGAAGTACAGGATGGATGGATGGATGGATGAATGCATGGATGGATGGATGGATACATGGATGAACAGATGGATTATTGGTAGAATGTCTTGTGAATTTTCTCTGTGCAGCATCTATGACTCCAGATATTTCCCACTTGGTCTCCTGACACCTCCCTTTGCTGTAAGATCTTCTTCCACAATGATTCATGGTCCAGTCATCCTGATCTCATTCAAGATTTTTGACTCAGAGATGCCTGTAAGCTCTTTAGTTTGTCTTCATTCTTTCCCCAGGGATCACACTCCCCATCATCCCACGGGCTAAATATTATATTCCCCCAGGATTTATCTCCCATGAAGTCTTCACTTCTCTCCTGGAGAGAATCAAGCATGGCTTCTTTTGTGTATTAATGTCTCTGACCATTGTGGTCAAACAAGTGGTACTGTCAGCCTCCCTCAGTAGAAATATTAGTTCCTTTAGGTTATGGAGAACTGAGTACATCCTACTAAAACAAAGTAAATGTATTCATTTTAAGGTGTTTTTTTTTGGTTTGTTTGTTTTGGAAAAAAATATATAAGCCAAATACACTGATTACCATGAGGAGAGGCTTGTGATATGGAATTGCACTGAAACGGTGAATTTAGACATTCCCTAACTCTGAATGTAGGGGAAGGTCTGAGGTGTGCAGAGACTCGGTTGAACCTAGCCCCAAGTGGAGTTTCCCTAGGTCCTTAGAAAAAAAGAGAGGATTCTCTCCTGAAGACCCAAGGATCATGTGAAGACCAGAGAGTTCAACTCAGCTCAGTAGTAATCAATACAATGGGCAGAAATTTTTTCACTTTCTCTTTCTCTCCTGGACAGCAGGGAGCTAGCTGTCTCTCAGCAGGTACCCTGGGAAATGCCAGATCGTTCTATTGGCAGCACTCTCTATTGATCCCTATACTATCCTACTGGTTCAGGATACATGGAAAAATTATTTCCTTTTATTACTTCTATTCTATTATATTACATTTCTTAATATGCGTTGTTATTTCCCCAAAAGTTAGTGGCTTAGAACAGCAATAACCATTTATTATCTCCCAGTTTCTGTGGGTCAAGCGTTCAGGAGCAGGACCACAGGCAGGCTCTGGCTCAGTGTTCCCCATGAGGCTGCAGTCAAGTGTTAACTGAGGTCACTCTCATCAGAGGGTTTGACTGGGGCTACAGGGGGGCTATAGGGCATATAGGTTAGGTGGTGCTTCTAAGCTGGATCCCTTCTATGGCTGTTGGCAGGAGACCTCAGCTTCTCATGACAAGGAATTCCCTATAGGGCTGCTTGAAGAAAATGACAGTTGAGGGTCCCTGGGTGCCTCAGTCAGTTAACCATCTGCCATAGGCTCAGGCCAAGTTCCCAAGAGCCCTGTGTCAGGCTCTCTGCTCAGCATGGAGTCTGCTTCTCCTTCTCCCTCTACCCCTCCCCCTGATAGTGCTTTATCATTCTCTCTCTTGCTGTCTCTCTCAAATAAATAAAATCTTAAAAAAAAAAAAATGTTATGCCAGGTGGCTTTCCCTAGAGTGAGAGAACGTAGGGAGAAAGGTGGAAACTTCAATGTCTTTCGTGATACCGCTTGAAAGTCATGTTCTAGTATTTGCATTCTATCCTGAGCATTGCAGCCATCATCCCTGTTCATTGTGGCTGGGGATTACACAGGGCATGAGTACCAGGAGGCCAGAATCACTGAGAGCCATTTTGTAGGTAGGCTGTCACCATTCCTTTACTTGGGTCATCCTTGTCTTCACAGGGCTGCCCCTGTGGACAGAGGGGGACAGTACACAACAGGAGTGGGAGTCAGAATCCAGAAGGAATGCCTCCAACATGAGTCATTTGGGTGGCACTGGGATTGAGGAAAACATAAGGAAATATTTTTTTCCAAGTACCCAGATCCAGTAGGATAATACAGGGGATAATGGGAGAGTGCCTTCAATATTCAGTGTCAGAGCTGGCAATGGCCAGGGTCCTCGCGAAGACACAGCTCTCGGTGGTCCAGCAGAGAAACACAGTGAAACAATGACTGCCCATTTTTTTTAAGCTTTCATTTATTAATGGGAGAGAGAGAACACAAGTAGGGTGAAGGGCAGAAGGAGACGCAGAATCCTTGTTGAGCATGGAGCCCAAAGCAGGACTCAATCTCAGGACTCTGGGATCATAACCTGAGCCAAAGGTAGATTTTAATCCACTGAGCCACCCAGGAGCCTGTCTGCTCATTGTTTTGATTATTATTGAGCTGAGCTGAGCTGAACTCTCTGGTCTTCACATGATCCTCAGGTCTTCAGAAGAGAAACCTGCACTTGTTGGAGGACCTAGGGAAACTCCACTTAGGGCTAGGCTCCCCCCCAACCCCCGTCTCTGCACACCTCAGATCTTCCCTATTTTCAGAGTCAGAGAATGCCACAATTCATAGTCTCAGTGCAATTCAATATCATAATTCACAGATTTTTATACTTGGAAGTGGAACAAACTGTGCAGGTGGCTTTGCAAATGGAAAGTAGGTGGATGCTGGGAGCACATTGATCTAAGAGTCAGGGAAAGCCTGAAGAGCTTTGAAGAAACTGTCATAGGAGCCTCATCACATCTGTGGAAGCTGCCAGTAGGGAATCCAAAGAAAAGTGAAATATCAGGGCTCTTCTCTCCCCTTCATAGCCAAGGTTGTCCAAGACATGAAATTTCAGAGGAAAGAGTGGGAGCTCTTTTATACCTGGTTAGTTACAGATCAAGAGGAGATCAGTTAGAAAGGGCAGGCAGGGGAGTGGGTGCTCAGGAAAACAGAGACGTGGTTAGGGCCATGGATTGTAGGTTTGAGAGACATCCAGTGAAGGCTTTTGTCAACTCCTTAACACCAAGGAGAGGCTATCCTCAGCACCTGCTATGTCCAATGTAATTCCATACATCAATTCCGTAAACACTCACTGAATATCTAGAATGTTTAAGATCTTCTCCTAGAGAATCAAGGCAACAAGAATGTTCTGTTTCCTCTTAGGAAGAGAGCTAAGAGAACTAATGAGCCCAGGGTGAGAGCCAGCTAGATATCCAGGCACCTAGAACACTGGTTGGTATTCTAACAGTTGCCAAAATTCGTAGAACTTAGAAGAGAGGAAATTAGTTCATCAGAAATGGTTGGGAAGACTCAGGTGACATTATCTGAGCCCTGCAGGAATTTTGCCACTTGTTCAGACAGAAAAAATAATCTAGACAAAGGGATGAGCCAGAGTCAGTACAAAGATGAGCACGAGAGTGGGAATCAGCAAGTAGGCCGCACTGGAAGGCCTGGGTATACAGTGCAAGTGTGTTGATGGGCTGTTCTCCCCTGGCTTACCTTTCCCCTTCTCTGTGGGGCACAGACGTCTGGCCTTGCTCCACACAACCTCCCTCCCATAATTTCAAAAGCCAACAGGAGGGGATTACATCTACACAGAAACACTCTGAATATCAAATTAGAAGGGTCTCAGTAAACTTGTAAAGCAGTAGATTAGCATTAACTAATATTTTCTTAGGATGACTATGTTGTAGTTCCTTGTTGATATTAAAGATTTCTGACAACCCGGTTATCATGAGATTCACTAATTCCTTTTGGTCACATTCAGAGGCAGATAAGAACTTTAGTTATGGACGTGCCAGCTGAAGCATTTGGGACAACTTTGTAATGTTTTCCACTTTGAGATGCAGAAAATAGGATACCTTGAAGGAAGAAGGGAAGAATGACTGGGTGAATAATCTGTGATAAAGCATGTCTAGTGCAATGTTAACTGTAGCATCTTGGGGGATCAATATACTGGTGTTCACTCTAAAATTCTAGCAATTTTCCTGTATGCTTTTGAAATTATCTTACAAATGTTGGGGGGAAATATACTAAAATTATTCTGGCACCAACACAATATAATTCTTTAAGAGCTCCGAAGGAGCAAGGTAATTTCTGCTAAATAAAGCAGAGACACCCATAACAAACAAGGTAACTTTTAGAAGGAAGGTGTGCAGAAACTTATCATGGATGTTAGTAGGAAAGAGAACCTGACTACATCTGTACATACCAATTGTGAAAGCCAAAGTGCACGAGACACCATTGAACAGACCAGGAAGACTTTACTGAAGGCTGCTGTAATAGGCGAGAGAGGCCTGTACTCAGTCTGAACTCCGCTCCACTGAAACAGGAGCAGGGGGGTGGTTTAAGAGGTGAGGAAGCTAGCGGGAAAGTCCTGGAGGTTGAGCAACAGGCTGTGTTGAGCACATGGACTTATTTCCTGAGCTTTTAAAGGTACTTCTCTGTAATTAGACCACTCTGTAATTAGTGGCTCCCGTCAAACTTAGTCGCTGTTACAGACTCCACCATGTCCCCTGAAGAATCATAGTTTGAAGCCCTCACCCCCAGGGTAACTGTATTTGGAGACAGGGTCTGTAAGAGGTAAGTGAGGATGAATGAGGTCACACGGCTGGTCCAGTTGGACTGGTGCCTTCTGAGAAGGGTAAGGGACGTCAGAAGTGGGTGCACACAGAGGAAGGGCCATGTGAGGACACAGCAGGAAGGCCTCCATGTGGGAGCCCTGGAGAGACGTTTCAGGAGAACCAACCTGCCTGCATCTTGTTCATGGACGTCGATTCTCTAGAACTGGGAGAAAATGTTTGTTTTGCTCTTTGCAGAGACTAGCATTTTCCTGTTGCTTAAAATGGTTTTTGAGACAAACAATGGTATTCTAGCCTGGTAGAGCAGCTATGTCATATAGAATGACTCTATCTAGGAAGAGTTGATTTGATCATATAAAAAGCCTACTTAAATGTATGTAATTTTTAGTTTCCATAAATGAGAATTATCTATTTCTTGGAACTTCTATGCACAGACCAATGAAAATGCAGTTACAAAAATGCGCAGGTAGACAGCATTGACATACAAACGTAGACTCGTGGATGACTGATAAAAAGTTGATTTAAACATAATATTATTTCTTGCTAAGATTGAGTCTAAGATAGAGAGCTAATTTCAAAATTATCTTCAGATAAAAATTTGCATGATCATTATTGAATTAACAACTGACTGTGTCTTTTAGCCTTCCTTTTTGTTTTCAAGTAGTTCTGATATATTAGCTAATCGTACTAGACTTGTCCCCACACAGTGGCAATGTAGACCTCAAGTATTTGATGGTTTCAGTTCAAAAAAATGAACGAAGGTGGCTTTAGGAGGGGCCCAATCCTAAAACATGTGTAGCCCTTGCTGCTTGTGTGCAAACATTAAGGAAAATAACCAAAGGAATCATTTCTGTTCAACTCTGCTGGATGTGGCTGGACTCATGTGTATCCAGCCAGAAGAAGGAGCCACAAAAATACATATACTCCAATGCTGCTCGTCCACCAACTGAAAGTGCATTAATCAACTTGTAGATACTCCTGCTAGAACTCACCTCTGCTTAGATGCCCACTAGATACAGGAGTCTATCATTTGCAGTGCTCATAGGGGTTTAGAATAGAGGATTTTTAGATCATTCAATCAGGTACTAAAATTTTCAATAAATAAACTTCTTTCAAAAAAAAAAAGAAAATGTTTCTGTTGCTTCAGCCTCCCAGTTGATGGTCGTCTTATCAAACAAAAGCTCCTTCCCTCCTGCAGAGACTGGGAGGTGAGGACCCTATCTCCTTTGATGTTCACATTTGAAAAAGATGGCTCCCGGGGCCTTAAGAAAGATAGTCATGGATTATAAGGCTGTTAAGAGGAGAAAGAATTTACAATTACAAGTTTTTAAAATTTTTAGGGGATCCTGGTGAAACTAAGGATCTGCCTCCTGATAGCAGCTCAGGATTTGATCTCAGGGTCATGAGTTCAAGCCCTGTGTTGGACTCCCTGCTGGGCATGGGGCCTACTTAAAAGGTAAAAGGAAAGAATAAAAATAAATAAAATATTCTAAGACAAGGGAGATCAGGAGCCTGGAGCCAGGAAGGAGATTATTTAAAGTTTAGTCCAGCTGGAAACTAGAACATTAAGGCAGTCTGGGTCATGGCCACCATTGGACTGAGAGCTTAAAATACAGACTGTGGCAACCTCACAGCTGCACACATAAGGAGGTGGAAGTTTTGTTCAGCTAGGGTAAAAGGAAGCCAGATGAGTTAGTCCCAAGCCAGTCTCCAGAATGTCAACAGATACAGAGACTCACAAATATGATGATGAAGATGGTGACAAAAGCTGAGTTTAGTCGTGTGACATTTGCATGTTAAACATGTGGGTGGAGGGGCCCCTGGGTAGCTCTGTCCATTAAGTGTCTGACTCGTGGTCTTGGCTCAGGTCCTGATCTCAGGGCTGTGGGATGGAGCCCCCTGAGTCAGGCTCCGTGCTCACTGGGTAGTCTGCTTCTCTCCCTCTCCCTCTAACCCTCCCCCTACTCACTCAGGCTAGCATGTGTGCTCTCTCTCTAAAATAAGTGATTAAATCTTCTTTTTTGGATGTGGGTTGAAATTTATTTTCTATGTGAATATCCTGTTCCCCCAAAACTTTTCAGCCCATGATTTTAGCATCTATTGATGATGTTGGACTAATACCTTTTTCATAAAGACCAGAAAAGGGACATTTACTGAATGTAATGTATTGAATAAGTGTCTACTAGGCAGTGTGGCAGGGCTGAGGACGGGGAGCTGGGGAGGCAGGGAAACTGGCAGCCCTTGCTGACCTCAGCTCCTTGTTCAGTGTGGCCCCAGGCTCTGTGCCAAGTGCAGTTCCTCATCTGAGCCACAGGTCCCAGGAACCGACCTCAGTGAGTATTTCATCCTTGCTGACAGAGGACACAGAGCAGGAACCTGATTAAATGCATAGGTGAGTAGTTATTCATGACATAGACTGGATTCATGACATACCAGGGTTTTCTCCAATGAATTAGACCGATGAAATCAGGGAGAAAGGGACCCAGTCTCCTTAAGAAAGTATTTTCCTGGGATGCTTGGCTTGCTCAGTGTGTTAAAGCCTCTGCCTTTGGCTCAGGTCATGATCCTGGGGTTCTGGGATGGGGCCCCGCATCAGGCTCTCTGTGAAGCAGGGAGCCTACTTTCCTTCCTCTCTCTCTGCCTGCCTTTCTGCCTGTTTGTGATCTCTTTCCATCAAATAAATAAATAAAATCTTAAAAAAAAAAAAGAAAGTATTTTCCAGGTGTTGAGTGTAGACCATAGGACATTCTATGCAACTGTTTAAAAAAAAAAAAAAGAGAGAGAGAGAGAGACGTGTGTGGGACAGGGAAGGAGAGCCATGATTTGCCGGTGAGTGAACCAAAGTACTGATGAGCAGGATAGCCCTCTCTGCGATGGAAATGGAAATTCCCTAAAATGGAAAGCCAAGTTGGGTCTGTTAAATGACAAATTGGGGAAAGATTTTGCCCCTGGACAGTGAAAGTAAGAGAAATCAGTGGGTGAGCAAGGTTGAACGTTGTGTCCCTGCTCACTTTTCAATCTGCATTTGCCTTCTTGGCAGTTGAGAACCCTGCAGAGAAAGGCTGGGGCCCTTGGATCCTGTAAGCCAATGGACAACCCTAGAGTCCCAAGCTGCCCAGAAATAGCTTAAGGGGTTGCATGTGACCGTCTCGGGGGAGGACCATTGCCATCTGGAACTGTTAAATTCCCAGTTCCTGGCGTCACCACGGAAGTCCACACAAGCTGTGCTACACCAGTGCATGAATGGGGTGAGTCCCCAGCCCAGAATTCCCTCTTTCCCTCCTGCTTCTGCCGCTGTGGGTCCCATCCCCCAACGAGGAGCAAGATCTCGAAGGTCAGGAGGAGGGAATGGCTTTGGGCCTGGGGTCACACAATGCCTGTCTCTGACTCCTATGTGATACACATTCTTTTTTTAAGACTTTTTTTTTTTTTTATGCTCCTAATGAAGGGCTTCAGCTCACAACTCTGAGATTCAGACCTGAGCTGACACCCACAGTCAGATGCTTAACCCACTGAGCCCCCGGGCGTCCCTGGATGACATCCTTGCTATTGCTCTGGCTTGCAAACACGGGTGTGGGATGGTGCTTGGAGCTCACAGTCTCTTCTCTCTCGCTGAATTCATCATGATCATGCTCTGCTACGTCCCGTCGGTCCTACTGGGAACGTTTCTGTCTTGGGGAAGAAAGACATTCAGGTCCTTTTCATCCTTTTCCAAATCTTGGGAACCGGATGTGTAGGGCTTTGCCTCTTTCTTTGTTCAGGCGTGTCTGTCTGTCTGTCTTCCATATGTGTTTTAGTGAGGCTTGTGGATTCCCAGGGCAGTGACGAGGAAAGCTGTTCCCACTCAGGTCCTGGAGAGCCCAACCTAATCTCTACTTTCAACTCTTACCCCCCCAAAGTGGCAATCCTTCCTCACACTGCTCCCCTCACTCTCTGGACATTCTGGAAAGCAGAGCCTTCATTTAGGACTCCTCCTTCAAACCCTCCCACTCTTCACCCCTCCTGTTGCTAAGTCCTGCCTTCTTCACAGAAGGCCTCTGACCAGGCCATATTCCGTATTCATTGACCACACGCCCCCGAATCATTGCCTGTTCACTTTCTGCTAACCATCCTGTGGGTCCGGCTAGAATGTAAGGCCCCGGAGGGCAGAAAATGTCTTGTGCTCTTGAAGTTCACCCTCTACCCAGCCCCATGCCATGCTCACAGTATTTTGAGCTGTCAGATTAATGCTTGTCAGATTAATGCTTGTCAGATTAATGCACCCAGCAGCAAGGGACACACTGCATGGTCTGGAGAATTTGCCATTGTCCCTAAACCTCGGACAGCTGGAGGGGGAGCAGGTTGAGGATCCGGAGCCGAGGATGGAGGGATGGAGAAGGGACGCTCCTCCCTCTCGCAGCCCCGCCCTTCTCAGGGTTCCTTGTGGAGTCACAGAGCCTGGGGGACTTAAAAGGATCTTTTCCCCCATCCGGCCCCACCTGTTTCCCTCAGCGGTGCTCAGTCTCTTTGCTCCGTTCCACGCTCCTGACTCAGTTCAGACCTGGACAGCCTGGTTTCATTTTTATGCTCCGCCTTCTTATTTTTCTCCTTGTACTTAATGTGTTGAAGAAACAAGATGGTCTTAGAGAATTTTCATATCTTGGACTTGGCTGCCTGAATCCCTGTACCTGTTTCTATTGTTCTGCTGATAATATTTTCTATAAACCAGCTGTGAGATCTGGAGACTTGATTAGTTTTCAATATGATTTTGATTTTGCAAAGTTACTTCTTATTTGGTATTGTAAATCCATATCCTATTATATTACATCAAAAGATTGGGCTGGACCTTCAGGTGGGTCCCTGGTACACATGAGAACTTGTGTACCTGTAGGCAAAAGACTGTGAAGAACTGTTCAGCTGTGATGACACAAACAGTGTCCCCTTCCCAGACGTTGTGGTGCTCTTGAGAAGCAGGAAGCTCAGGACCATCTTTCATGGGGACTGAGAAATTTACTCCAGAACTGGTCTACCAAAGAAACTTGAACTTTGGCTTATTAATAGTTTTACCTCCCTACACCTTTCAGATCAGAGTTGATGCTTTCTACTTTCTTATGGATTCCTGTGCCAACTGAAACAAAGCTTCAGAATTATCCCGAAGACGTATAACTTTTTCAAGATTGGACAAATGAATAACATTTTGATGCAATTTCTGTTTTCAAGAGCTATGACCAACTGAAACATGTCATTTTACAGCATTGTCCAAATCACTTACATAGAATGAAACGATTAAAAAGCTGAATCTGCAGAAGAATTTAAGGGCCCCAATGACCAAGTAACAAGGTTATCACTTTTCATGTGTTAAAGGAAATGTGCAATGTTAGTTGTTATCAGAACTTCAAATATAATGACATAAATTTTCAGGCAATTAATCCATCTGATGGTCAGTCCTGAGAAGCAGAAACCTAGATAGGATTAACATGCAGGGATTTCAATGGGGGAAAACCCTGTGAGAAAAATGGAGGAGGTCTGGGGGATCCTGGAGACCATTCAGATCAAAGCAATTCAAACCCCAAGTGCAGGAGGGGCAACCTTTGTGTGGTGGCGTCCTGTACAGCCATCTAGTCTAAGGAAAGTTCCACAAGGTCTCAGGAGAGTCCGTAAGGAGAAGTGGGCCATCAGAGGAGTCTCGTGTCTCCCAGGAAGAGGCCTGTATTAGTTCCCTGTCTGGGAGCAGTCCTAGGGAGAGTGACCTTGGTACATCCACAGCAATGGGCTTCAGAGCGGGGCCTGTGGTCAAGTGAGTGCCCTGTAGTTGAAGACCTGAGGGCCACGTTCTCATGGCCATCACAGCACAAGCCAGATCATCCCTCAGCTTAGGAAAGAAAGGTTTTGTTTTTGTTTTTGTTTTTTTAATATTCGTATTGCAGGGGAGGAAAAATAATTTTCTCTCTTCCTTTCTGAGTTCTTGGCCTAGACCCCTGTCAGAATTGTCTTAAATACCATCTTAATAGAGAAAGAGGAGCAGAGATACAGGCCTCTTAGGGGAGACTGAGGACATGATTTTTAGGAAAGATGAACAGGCCCTTAGAAGAACACATGGGAGGTGTGAGGGTTTGGGACAAAGTTTGTGTGTGGTGTTGACTTTCAGTCTCCTCTCCTAAGATTGAGAGTCGATCCTTCCTAAGACTCAGCCTGACAGATGAAGAAATCCAGGGGAGACACTTGTCAAGGGCACACCAAATCAGCAGCCGGATGAGGCTACTTGAAGCTCTCTCAGGACGGCCCCTGTGAGAAAACTGACCTTCTTGCTGCCACTGGATGCTTCCGCCAAAACACCCCTGAGGCCCTGCAGGGCTGGCCTCCCCCTTTTCCTGGACAAGAACAAATCGACCCCTGTAAGCAGGCTGCATGTTCCTACTGAACTGCAGTTTTTCTACAATAGTATTTTCTTTTTAAGATTTTCTTTATTTATTTGAGAGAGACCGTGAGAGAGGGAACACAAGCAGGGGGAGTGGGAGGGGAAGAAGCAAGCCTCCCGTCTAGCAGGGAGCCTGATGTGGGCTCGATCCCAGGACCCTGATATCATTAACTGAACTGAGGGCAGACATCAAACTCCTGAGCCACCCAGGTACTGCCCCCCTCCTTTTTTAAACATTTTATTTATTTATTTGACACACACACAGAGAGAGAGAGAGACTATGAGACCCAGAACACAAGACGGGGGACTCTAAGGGAAAAATCACGTTCCCCACCAAGCAGGGAGCCCAATGAAGAGCTCCATCCTAGGACCCTTGGATCATGAACTGAACTGAAGGCAGATGCTTAATGACTGAGCCACCCAGGTGCCCCTACACTAGAGCTTTCTGATAGGGACTGATCTGCCTGGGAGCTTTTCTAACCCCGGATGCCTACTGAATACCTTCACATGGTTTTGTGAAGAAAGCCACAAATTTGGCTTCTTGGAGTACCTGAAGGGGCAATCTTCTCTTATTCAAGTCTTTTCTTTTATTTTTTTATTTTTTTAGAGAGAGAGTGAGTGAGCAAGAAAGTGCTCACTAGCAAGGGTAGAGGGAGAGGGAGAAGCAGACTCCCTGCTGAGGAGAGAGCCCAATGAAGGGCTCCACCCCATTACCCTGAGATCATGACCTGAGCCAAAGGCCGATGTCCAACCCACTGAGCCACCAAGGCACCCTTCAACTCTTTTTTTTAAGGATCACCTGGGACCTGACCAACACCTTAATCACAGCCTCATGGGACCCCAAGCAGAGAAACCCACCTCAACATGCTAGACTTCTAACCTACAGATCTGTGAGCTAATGACTGAGTGCCATTAAAGCAGTTGAGTTGGTGGTCGTCTGTCACACAGCAATAGAAAACTATTCACATACCTTTAGGCTGTGAGGAGAAGGATGAAGAGAATCATTTAATGTTTAAAATAATATCCCTATACTGAGCCTAGACTGGCTAAGCTCAGTCTATACTTTTCAAACCATGTTTCTCTTTCTCTACCCACATTGCCAAGCAAGGTGGCATAGGACAGATAAGCATGGCTATGCATACTGTGGCCCCATACCTTTTGTGTGACCTCCAGAGTTTCCCCATAGCAGGCTGGTCCCACTTCTGCAAGATTAGCAATTGGGGCACCTGGCTGGCTCAGTTGGTGGAGCATCAGACTCTTGATCTCAGGGTGGTGAGTTCATGCCCCATGCTGGGTGTGGAGCCTACTTAAAAAGCATATTAAAAATAAATAAATAGGGGCACCTGGGTGGCTCAGTGGGTTAAGCCTCTGCCTTCAGCTCAGGTCATGATCCCAGGGTCCTGCGATCAAGTCCCACATCGGGCTCTCTGCTCAGCGGGGAGCCTGTCCCCTCTCTCTCTCTCTGCCTGCCTCTCTGCTTACTTGTGATCTCTCTCTGTCAAATAAATAAATAAATAAATAAAATCTTTAAAATAAATAAATAAATAGAACACATTTTTTAAAAAGAAAGACTACCAAGAACTTAACGATATATGAACTTATAGTAAAATAAAACTGCCCCAGATTTGCCAGAGTTTCTATAAAAAGCCTTAGCTTCCTGAGACACAGAAATGTATAAAAGATGAATTAGAACAGCTGGATGTTATTTCCCTTGGAAGCATTTTACTCATCTGATACTGTGAGAATTAGACATGAAGCCACTCAGCTAGGAAATTGCTCCTAGGCCAAGGGATTACAGGCTGAACTTTGACCTTAGGCTAAGCCCAGTGTGGGGCTTGAACTGTGTAGGGGTTACACCTGTGTATGAATTAGAGTGTGGAAATCAGGTGGAGAGAAGGTGGGGGAGAATGTGAGATTAGGGAGGCGGGGAGGTTGGGATCTGATAGAGTGGCTGCCACATCATGAATCAATAAATTTGGGCGTGACATGGGTTGCCTGGGGAAAGTGGGTGCTCAGGAAAGTATTTTATTATTTTTATTGAAATACAATTAACATGCAAAATATGTTAATTTCACATGGACAATATGATGATTCAACAATTCTATACATTAGTCAGTGGTCATCAAGTGGATTCTTAAGCCCCTTTACCTGTTTCACCAACTCCCCCCCAGCAAGCATCCTGTCTGATAGCATCAGGGTTTTTTTGTTGTTGTTTGTTTGAGAAGGTTTTCACTTTTTGTTTGTTTTAGCACCATCAATAAATGTTCTAGATGCCAACCAGCCTTCATCCCTCCTGGAAACTGCATGGATCATCCGACAATCTTCATCAGCTTAATCTTAATTTACATCTGCATCCTTAGAAAACCAGGAAAGTGTGTAGCAGGCTGGCCTCTGGCTGTGGGGGAGAATGCTGTCTGCTAAGGACTTGGAGAGGTAAGCCATGAGTCTCACCCAAGTCCCTGTCCCTGATGCATGTCTACACAGAAATGACATACTTTCAGTGTTGAGCCCCTCACCCCTCATTGGGGCTGGGGTTACTCTGATGTTGGGATGGTGGAGGCTGGTCCAGGCAGCACAATAGTGCAGTGAGGGGAGGGTCAAACCAAGTGTCTACTCCTAACGTGGGGTGGACTCTTGGATCTACGTGTGGGGACCGGGTGTTATCTTGTCACAATCTAATCCAAGGTTCCCCTAGACCTTTGATGCTCTCTCAGGATAGCTCGATGTAGACCTTTGATGCTCTCTGAGGATAGCTTGATGTAGTTCACTAATTTTTGTAATGTCACAGCTGTTCCATTATCTGGCAGGTCTATCTAGACCATCAAAAGGTGATGATGTTAAACCAACCCTCCAGTGGTGAGAACAGACATTGGTGACAATCTGGCTGCCACAGATCTCCTACCACAGGTGGGTTTTGCTAAGAAGCTAATGAGATTTCAGCTTCATTTCCTTTACTCTGCTTCCTCTTCCCATGGCCCTGCAAGGGGCCCTTGCAATATGTTGCCTTGGTCATTTTGAAAAATTGGCAAAAGTAAGCTATTTGCTCACAATCACTAAGGCCTGTCAGGTTTTCACTCTGATGCTCCTTCTGTCAGACATCCCGCCTGCCATGTCAGATGGAATTGGACTGGCTGCTGGCAAATTTTAGATTCAGTTAAGAGGGAAAGGAGGAATATATTTATTTCAGTTAGTGAGATATTTTATGTAATAATGGTCACTTTCTTATACAACTTAAGTTATTGCTAGGATTTTGTGGCCAGAATTGTGTTCCTTCACATTCACATGTAAAGCCCTAACTTCACCAGTATCTCAGAATGTGACCGTATTTAGAGACAAGGCCTTTGAAAAGATAATTATATTAAAATGAGGCCATTAGAGTATACTCCTAATCCAATCTGATTGGTGTCTTTTTTTTTTTTTTAGATTTGTTTGTCTGTTTGAAAGAGAGTCTGTATGGGGCTCAATTCCAGGACCCCAAGATCACCACCTGAACCCAAACCAAGAGTCACCTGTTCAATTTGACTGTGCCACCCAGGTGCCCCTCATTGGTGTCCTTATAAGAAGAGGACATAGAACAAATATGTCACATGGAAGGTCCTATGAAGACACAGGGAGAAGATGTACAACTATAAGCTAAGGAGAGAGACCTCAAAAGAAACCAGCCCTACCAAGATCTTGATCTTAGACTTCCAGCCTCCAGAACTATGAACTGTGAAAAACTATGAAAAAAAAAGGAAGAAGGAAGGAGGGAAGGAAAGTAGGTATATGTGGTCTTGGTCCTAATTCCTGACAGAATTTCTTCTTTTTCTTTTTAAGATTATTGTTGGGGTGGCACCTGGATGGCTCAGTCCATTAAGCATCCAGCTCTTGATTTTGGCTCAAATCATGATCTCAGGGTTGTGAGATCAACCCCTGCATCAGGCTCTGTGCTCAGCAGAAAGTCTGCTTTAGATTCTCCCTCTGGGCCTTTGCTTGTGTGTTCTCTCTCTCTCTCTTTAAAATAAATCAATAAACAAATCACTTTTTTAAAAGATTCTTTTAGGAAGACTGGTGTATTTATTATTTAAAAAAAAATTTTTTAAGTAAACTCTACCCCCAACATGCAGCTTGAACACAATCCTGAGATCAAGAGTCATGTGCTCTACCAACTGAGTCAACAAGACCTCCCTTGGCACAGAGTCTAAAATCCTTGTAACTTCCTGTGTGGTAGGTATGAGAGGAGTGTCTTTTGTTACTCATGATAAGCACCTTGCACCACACCTGAGCTTATGTTAATGAGCTGACCTTGGAGAATGGGAGATGGTCACCAGAGAAGCCATGTGATTAAAAGGTAGAACTCAGACCAAACACGAATGCACATATGTGCACACACACACACCCCTCATGAGAGGGAAGAAGGGTTGGAGATTGAGCTAATTACCAATGGCCAATGATTTACTCAACCATACCTACATAATAAAACCTCCATAGAAACCCTCATGGAAGCAGTTTGGAAAGCTTCAAGATTGGCAAACATATCCATGTGCCAAGAGGATTGTATACCCCAAACTCCACAGGGACAGTTTTTGCACTCAGGACCCTTGCAGATCTATGCGCCTTTTCATCTGGCTGGTCAATTTGTATTACATTTGTATTTAAAATATCCTTTACAGAAAATCAGTGATAATAAAGTGTTTGCCTAAATTCTATAAAACTCTATAGCAAATGATCAAGGTCGCAATCATGGGAATTCTTGATTTGTGCCTAAGTCAGTCCTAACTGGATAATATGCAGACCTACCCCCTGCAAGTATATTTAAGCAGGTGGGGACAGGTAGATTTGGAGAGTGAGGCTTATCCTGTATGATCTGCAATGACTCTGGGTAGTAAGCATCAGAATTGAATTAAATTGTAGGACACCCAGTTGGTAGCTCCAGAGAGCTGGAGAATTGCTTAGTGTGGGAAATAAACATAAATGGTGTCAGAAGTATTGTGAGTATAGAAAAACAGTTTTCCCTTATAGACCTAGTCAACTCTTACACAAACAGAAATTAGTCAACTGTGCTGATGGACCAATATCATGACATGGAACACAAGACTACAGGTTGGATTAACATGGCAATCAATGTCCATGTTTAATCAATTGATATTGGGCGTGCCTGGGTGGCTCAGTGGGTTAAAGCCTCTGTCTTCGGCTTGGGTCATGGTCTCAGGGTCCTAAGATCAAGCCCCACATCGGGCTCTCTGCTCAGCAGGGAGCCTGCTTCCTCCTCTCTCTCTGCCTGCCTCTCTGCCTACTTGTGGTCTCTGTCTGTCAAATAAATAAATAAAATCATTAAAAAAAATAAACAATAGATATTTTCTCTGTCACCCCATATGGAAGAAAGGATAAAATGTGATGGATTTACAAAGGAATCATTAAATAGAAATAAAGAATAATCTGCTAAAAAAAAACATGAGTAATTCATAAACAAAATATTGAAAGGAAAATGCCAGACACTAAAGAATATATAGTCTATGATTCCATTTATGAAGTTCCAAAAACAGACAAGACTGACCTTTGGTAATAGAAATCAAGAATAGTGGATTCTGATTGGTAATGATCTCTCACTTAATCTGATAGGTGATGGTACAGGTGGATTCCATTTTTTATTATTATTTATCTGAGAGGGAGAGAGGGAGAAAGAGAGTACAAACAGGGTGAGGGGCAGAAGGAGAGGGACAAGCAGACTCTCCACTGAGTGAGGACCCGGACCTGGGCCTCGATCCCTGGAGCCTGATATCATGATCTGAGCCAAAGTCAGATGCCTGAGCCACTCAACCATCTAGGTGCCCCAAGGTGAATTTCATTTTTAAAAATAAATCAAGCTAAATAAACCTGTCGGGAACCCTCTCACTCTTGAGAGTTTTTTCTATATGTTCACTTAATAAACTTCTATTGCTTTATTCACAAAAAATAAATACATAAATAAATAATAATAATAAATAAAAATACATCAAGCTGACCATTAAAGGTTAGCGTACTTCACTGTGGAGGTGTTTTACATTTCAACAACAAAAAAGTTTTTAAAGAATATAAGTGAGGGGGAGAGTGGTGCCTGGGTGGCTCAATTGGCTAACCACCTCCCTTCAGCTCAGGTCATGATCTTGGGGTCCTGGAATCCCCCACATTGGGCGCTCTGCTCAGTGGGAGTCTGCTGCTCTCTCTCCCTTTGCCTCTCTTCCCCACCCTGCTTGTACTCTCTCTGTCTCTCTCAAATAAATAAATAAAATCTGTAAAAATAAATAAATAAAAATATTTAAGTAGAGGTTTCAGTTCCATTACTGTGTAGACAAACCAGAAGATTTCCTCTGTCAGGAATACACTCAATGATGCATTGAACTAAATTATAAATACATGTGCTATCTCTTTCAGATGAGACTCACCTGGACATTTATTAAAATTCTTTTATTTCTAGGTCATAGTTGTATAGAATACTACCAATTGGTAGTATTGTATGGATGCCGTGACCTGAATTGTGTCCACCCTTACCATTATGAGACCTTATTTGGGGTTAGGATGTTGGGAAATGGAATCCAATTAAGATGAAGTGATACTGAATATGGGTTGGCCCTAATCCTATGGCTGAGCCCTTTTAAGAAGAGAGAAACTTGGACACATAAAGAAGAGAAAGCCATGTGCGGACAATAATACACAAGAACAAGGCCATGTCAGGACAGAGGCAGACCTTGGAGCCACACAGTGCCAAGGACTTCTGGCAACCACCAAAAGTTAGAAAGGGGCAAGGAAGGATCGCCCCTAGAGCCTTCAGAGAGAGCGTTGCCTGACTGACACCTTGTCTTCAAGACTTCTACCTCCATATCTGTGAAAGAATAAACTTTTGTTGTTTTCAGCCATCCAGTTCATGGTCATTTTTAATAGAAAGTGCCAGAAAAGGGCTTAACTTCCCCAACCAAGTTTGGGGTTTAGGCTGCATTCCCAGTAGCAAAGGGGATTGGCATCCAGGAAGGAAGGCAAAAGATTAGTGTCAGAAAAGGGAGCCAAGAAGAAGACCGAAGTATGTGCAGACACTTGATATCTGATAGAAGTGGCAAGAAATATGGGTGAAAAACAGGCTAACCATCATATGACACAGGGACAACTCATTCTCCACGTAACTCACAGGGAATCTCTAACACACAATACAGAAATGGATTCTATGTTGATTAAAGATGAAATAATTAATGGAGATCACTAAGGTCTTTTTTTTTTTTTTTTAAGAGAGAGCATGTGTGACCATGAGTACAAGTAGGGGGAGGGGCCGAGGGAAAGGGAGAGAGAATCTCAAGCAGGCTCCAGGTTCAGTGTGGAGACCGACATGGGGCTCAGTCTTACGACCCTGAGATCATGACCCGAGCTGAAATCAAGAGTCAGATGCTCAACTGACTGAGCCACCCAGGTGCCCCTGGATATCACGAAGGTCTTAAACGATGACTGTAAACAACAACCTGGGGAATTCCTGGACCACGTGGGGAAAACAGTGGACTGACAAGTAAAGGAACACATGAAAAAGGAAGGGGGAGGGAGTGAACAGTAGAGGGGCTTCTAAGTATGTCCTTCCTCAGCTCCCCCCTCCCCTGAGACCCTGGGTTACCATATGGCGTCTCCTGTTACAGTCCCTGTTTTATATTGAAGTCCCCCCTCTTTACATCATGGTTCAGTACCCATCTCTATCTCTGTCTGTTACACGCACCTTTTTTTTTTTTTTAAAGATTTTGCTTATTTATTTGACAGAGATCACAAGTAGGCAGAGACGCAGGCAGAGAGAGACGGAGAAGCAGGCTCTCTGCCGAGCAGAGAGCCTGCTTCGGGACTCAATCCTAGGACCCTGAGATCATGACCTGAGCTGAAGGCAGAGGTTTTAACCCACTGAGCCACCAGGTGCCCATGCTACATGCACCCTTTTCACACTCTGCTGAGCCCTCTCCCCAGAGGGCTGAGAAAAGTGGACTAAGCCCTCCTACTTCATATGGCCTTCACTTGAGTAAAACAAGCTCGAAGTTTTGAGTCCATACTGTCCATGGGCATTAATCTACACCAATGCTTGGTGCCCCTTCTGATTTAGAGCTAGGCAGGGTGTTGAACAGGCACTCTGCACTTTTGTGTAGGAGGGAGCAAAGAAAATCTGGTCCGAGTCAGACTGCCATCTGCATCCACCAGGGCCCTGTCACAGGTGGGTGATGAGAGTGTCAGCATGTGAGCAAGTTCTTTAGGTTCTTCAGGGAGGCCAGGAGCATGTAGGCAGTGCTCTGACTTGGGTGGGGCAGCTGTAGCACCCTACAGATCTCGTCATTGGGAAGAGACATCTAATGTTAGGAGAGATGTGACCTGGAGAGATGTGACCTGGAGTTCAAAGAGTTCAATCCCTGAAAGGAGGCAGTTGGGGAGGGTGTGGCCCTTCCCAACCTCTGGTGACAGTCAAGGCTGTCCTGACCATAAGAGAATGGCCTGGGCAGCAGCTTGAGAAATAGGGTGGGAACATCGAAAGTAGCAGTCATCCAAGTAGGTTCTAAATAAATACCTAATGATTTCCAACTCAGGCCTGGGGCAGAGCTCCTGGCCTCCCTGAAGACCCTGAAGAACCTCCCTTAAGACCTGAGTGTGATCTGAGACTGCTGAAGGGCCCAGAATCTTGGGCAGGACTGGCCAGAGTGTATGAAGCCATCCTACGTTGTTGATGATCAAGGCCAGGAGGACTCAGAGGGAGACCACCTCTGGTGGGCAGGGTCATTAGGGATGACAACCAGTCTATAAAGAAGGCAACTAAAGAAGCATGGGGGAGGGGCGTGGACATCCTCTGACTCACAGGGTGTGTGTGGGGGGAGGGATGTGCTGGATGGAGAGAGGAAAATGTATTGTGGCAGTGACACTAATTTACTTGTGACTGAGGAAGAGTGAGAGCAAGGAGAGTGAGGGAACACCAGGGGAGTCTCTCGGGTGTGAAAAGAAACAAAAAGAAAAACAAAAACAATCTCACTTAAAATGGAATTTGAGAGGCAGAGTAGGGGGTTGGGGGGGTAGGAAGGAATAAATGAAACAAGAAGGGATCCAGAGGGAGACAAACCAGAAGAGACTCTCAATCTTACAAAACAGACTGAGGATTGCTGGGGGGAAGGGAGTGGAGAGGGTGGTTGGGTTATGGACATTGGGGAGGGTATGTGCTATGGTGAGTGCTGTGAAGTGTGTAAGCCTGATGATTCTGAGACCTGTAAAAATTATACAAATAATTTTTTAAAAATGGAGGCAGAAGCCCTGTAGGGCTTCTTTTTTTTTTTTCTAATTATTTTCTAATTATTTTTATTAACATATAATGTGTTATTTGCCCCAGGGGTACAGTTCTGTGAATCATCAGGCTTACACATTAACCTATCCCTCCCCGCCCCCGCTACCTCCAAGCAACCCTTGGTTTGTTTTGTGAGATTGAGTCTCTTATGAATCTTATGAGTTGGGCTGCCTGCTTCACCCCCTCCCTCTGCCTGATGCTCCCACTGCTTGTACTCTCTGTCAAATAAATAAATAAAGCTTAAAGAAAAAAAAAAAAAAAGGAACACCTCCCCCTACCCTAGCAACAACCCACTTACCACCACTTGGCACCAAAAAGAAATCTCCGCAACCACAAACTCTGGCTCTTCTCCAATAAACTTTGTTGAAAACAACCCTCCCCCAAATACTCCAAAACCCTCATCAAAGCTGACCTTTCCTTTCTCTCTTGGGACTTGCCTATGGTTTGCCACAGTTTGATTGTCTCAAATTGCAATTCCTCTGCTATTCCTGAATAAACTTGTTTTGCTAATAAAATAACTGGTTTTTGACTTTTAAGGTTCATTTGGGTGAGTGTGAGAGACACCTACCAATTTATGTGAGAAAACTTTGTCAAGTTTTGTGTGTGCATGTGTGTGTGCGTGTGTATGTGCCTGTAGTGTTTCCCAGAAGTGTTTCTTGAAAAACTGTCTCTGTGTCTCTGGACAGGTCCAACATGGGATGGAAGGGGAAGGTGTGCTAGATGTCTGCCATGTGGGGAGTAGGATGAACTTGGGCGGGACCATTGTGTACCAGGAAGTGTGTGTCAGAGGAATGCCTGTGAGAGAACAGTCCCTGGAGACTGCAGTGGAAGTAAGTTGGAATCTTTTGTGTGGAAGAATTTTGCGGCAGGCGGGGCAGGACTTTGTGTATGTGTGTACCGAGTGTGAGGAAGCAAAGGTATGTGGGGAGGGGGGAACAAGTGTGTGTTTGTAGGGGGTGTGGACTGGGTGTGTGAGGCAAGCAGGCTGGAGAGTAGGGGAGAAAGGATATGCAGTAGAGGAGGCATGAGGAGACCTTCTGTACCGAAGGCATTGTGAGGGGTGATTTGTGTGTGTGCCGAAGGAGGGTGAGTAAGAAACAGGAAGGCTATGTAGGGGGACATGTTTCTTTGTGGGGCTTTGGGGTGCAGGCTGTGTGGAGCCACACAGTCAGGGTGGAGGGTGGTGATAGTGTGAAATGCAGGGGGTAGGGGTGCATGCGTGTCTGATAGAGGAGGTCTAAGTGTGGAAAGTGAACTCTGATGTGGAAAGGGCAGGGTCATTACAGATGACAATTAGTGAGTATATAAAGAAGTCTACTAAAGAGGCATGGAGTGTTGGGTGGTCTCCCTCTGACTCATCTTGCCCTTGATCATCAACAGGGTGGGATAGCTTCACAGTGAAATTATAATGGAGCCAATAAAGGGGAGGGATGGTGGAGAAACTAGGTGTCCCTTTCCTTTGATTTTTTTCTGGTTTCTTTGTGGGTGTGTGTTGGGGGGGGAGGAGGAGGGGGAGAGTGATTTTCCTTGATTTCCAAAAAACTCTACCCAACAAAGGCTGAGGGAGCCGTTGCCACGTGGTGCCCTGGCATTTGGCAGCGCTCCCCCCACAGAGCCGGTCCCACCCATGCCCGGTGACTGAACTGGTTTGTCTGCCCTGCTAGTGTCTGCTCCTCAGAGAGTCTGCCTGTTGCCTGAGCAGTGATAGTCTCTTCAATCCATTAACCCTCCAAAGGGCAGAAGGGGGGTCCATCTCCTGCCCTACAAGAAAGTAGAGGGGGGCGGGGCACCTGGGTGGCTCAGCAGGTCATGATCGCAGGGTCCTGGGTTCAGTCCCACCTGGAGTTCCAGGCGGACCCTACTTCTCCCTCTGCCTCTGATCCCCCCCGCCCCATACACACACACGTGCTCTCCCTTGCTCTCTCTCTCTCTCTCTCTCTGAAGTGTAAACTGTGGGGTGGGGGTGTAAAATTAGAAGTGGGCTAAGGGAATGCAAGGAGGCAGGGGGAGGAAGAGGGACAATGGCTGCTGGAAGTGAGGCAGGACAGCTGACAGGTGCCAGCCCAAACCCCAGTGGGGGCCCAGCCCTCCGGCCTTCGCCCCTCTCCACGCCCACCCTGCCCATTGCTGTTTGCCCGCTTTCGTGGGGAGACTTCCTGTTTCAGTCCCCATGGCCTTCCTATGCCCCTGCCCTGCTCCCCAGCCTCTCCCTTTCCACTTTACTCCTCCTCCCCAGGATTGCTCAGGTCTCCTGCCTCCTGTTAGTCCTCAGCGCTGCCTGTGGGAGAAAGGGTGACAGGGGGACTGGGGGAGAGGGCTGGCTGACCCCCAGGCCCCACGCTTAGACACTAAAGGCCATGTTGATCCCGGAGCGCCCTCCTGGAGCAGCAACAGCAGTGGGTGGCCCAGGGAGAGGATTCTGGGCCCTGGGCCCGCGCTGGTGGATGGCTTTCCCAGCTAGCTGCACCCTGTGGAGGTTTATTCACACCAAGTCCAGGCATCTGCCCACAGGCAAGCTCTGGGAAAATCAGAGGCAAAACAGCCCACACACCCCCCTCATGCCCATTCATCCTCCAGGTACTTCAGGGCTGGCCTCCCAGCTTTCCTGAAAGGCTCTTCCTGGCCAGAAACCAGTCAACTCCAGGGTATTTATGGAAAAATATGTGTGTACTTTCTGGTTTGGGCTTCATTTTTTCGGCTATGTTATTAGACAGGAGCAGGTACTGTGGGGGCCTTGGCTGCGTTGATGCTATTCTCCCAACATAGCCGGTGCCTTCCCCACGTGTTGTTAGACCTACTGTGCGGGCATCAGTATGTACACTGTGTGAGCGTCTTGGGAAAAGATGCCTTTCTCCTCCGCACCAGTCCTACCTTCCAGAAGCATGGTACCTGGTATCACAGACACTAGGATTCAAACTCCCTTCTTCCCTCTCGTGATCCCATGGGGCTGCTGTGACGAACTGTCAGAGACTGGGTGGTTTATAAACAACAGAAAATGTTTTCCCACAGTTCTGACATCTGGGAAGTCCAGGTTCAAGGCTCTAGCAGGTGTCTGGTGAGGGTCTACTGCTTGGTTGGTAGAGAGCTGTCTTCTCACTGTGTCTTCACATTGTAGAAGGATCCAGGGAACTCGGGGCCTGTTCATGGCCTGTCCTCCTGGGCTAGTCACTTCCCCAAGGCCCCACCATCCAATACCCCCACTGCAGGCAGATCCTCTACCTCAATAACTGACAGATAGGTCACCTGGAATTCCTGAAATCAAAGTGCACAGTTACGCCTCTGGCCTTTTGTTCATGCTCATCCCCTGCCTAGAATTCTCTTTCTCCATACACACTACTTGGTCAAATTCTAATAATCCTTGAAGACTCACTCAAAAATCACCTCCGATGAAAACATTCCACGTCTTCTAGATAGAATGCATCACCCCCTTTCTGAGCTTTGAAAGCTCTGAGCCCAGAAAGTGTCCCATTGTGTCCTAATTAGGCTATGTGTCTGTCTCCTTTGTTGATTCGTGAGCTCCTTCCTAAGGGGCCCATCCCTTGTCCACTTGTGTGTCCCAGAAAATGGTTAGTGACTATTCGTGACAGAGGATCAGTAAATTTGGAAAGAACAAAGTGTTTTCATTAAACTGATAACACCAGGATCTGGGAACAACTTCGTTGTAGTACTCAAGTCTAGATAAGGATTTTCACTTTCTGTTTGCCTTTGCAACACTCCCATCCACACCTCCATCATCTGTCTTAGGTCTGTGAATGGAGTAATCTCAGCAATCATCACTTGCCAAATATAATTACGAAAGAAACATTAGGAGAACTCCAGATACTGTTAAGACAAGAAGGCGGTGGACAAGAAGGTGGTTTCCTGCCTGTTGGAGATTACATCCTTTTCATTTCTTGCCAGATTCAGGAGATGCTACGGAGATTAAGAATCAAGGTGAGGCACCTGGGTGAATCTGTCAGTTGAGCTTCCAACTCTTGATTTTGGCTCAGGTCATGGTCTCAGGGATGTGGGTACCCTGCTTAAGATTCTCTCCCTCAGCCCCTCAACAAACTGAAGTTTATTTAAAAAAAAATAACACGTATACATATATAATATATACAATTTATATAAAATATATATTATTATTAAAATATATGCTGAATGTACACAGGGGAGATATTCAGGGAAAAATTAGTGACTCCTGGAAGGGGCTAAAAAGCAAGGATTAAGTGGCATATTTAATAGAGAAATGGGGAGCAGGGTTATGGTCTTTTTAGGAGAGAGTAGCTGATTTTTTAGAAAAGATGAATGAACCCTCGGAAGAATAGATAAGAGGTATAATAGTTTGTGACAAAGCTGTCTGGGTATGTTGTGGACTTCTAGTCTCCACTCCTGTGATGAGTAAATCCTGGTTACCAGGAGACTGTGGACATGTGAGTTCCTTTCCAAGTATCTCTTTTCAGACAAATGGGGGTGGGGGGTGGGAAGGGAGTTCAGAGACAGCCTCCCCCTGCATTAGCTGTTTCTCAAAATAAACAATATGTCAAAGCAGTAAATGTGAGGGTGCTGTATTCTACCAACCTTCACACCATACACACAAAAATAACCCAAATTGGATATATATGTAAGGGATAAACCTATGAATGCATTAGAAGAAAATATAGGATTAAATCTTTGTGAGCTTGTTTGGAAAGATCTTCTTAAATGCACCAATAGCAAAAGTAACAACAACAGCAAAAGATGAAATCAACTTCCTCAAAATTTAAAACACGTGTGCTTCAAAGAGACCATCAAGAAAGTAAAAGAGAAAACCTACAGAAGGAGAGAAAGTAATTGCAAATCATCTATCTGGTAACACTGGATTGGAGTATGCATTTCTCCAAAGAAGTGTATAAACGGACAATAAGGACATGAAAATTCCTTAATATGCTTAGCCACCAAGAAAATACAAACCCAAACCACAGAGAGATACCACTTCACATCTCGTAGCATGGCTGGCATCGAGAAGACAAGACGCTGACAAATGCTGGAGAAGATGTGGAGAAACCAGAACCCTCCTATGGGGCAGCAGATGAGGTCGATGGAGTCAGCGTGGGTGACAGTGTGAAGCAAGATGTCCATGTGTGCAGGGTCAACCTGTGTGTCTGGGACTGCGGAGGTTCAAGGGTGACTAGTATGGATGAGGAGCAGGTAGGGAATGTTGCTGGACAGCCACGGTTGGGGATCTGCTCCTCCTGCTTCTCTTCTCTTTTAGAGTTTCTCTTCTGAACGTGGTATCCAAACCTGCATAGCCATCAATGGTTTTTCCTTGGACAGTTTAGTTCCCTCATTTTCATATTCCACAGGGTCTACATCCAATAAACCACTTGACTCTTAACCATTTTCATTTGCTTGCTGTTTCATTTCCTGTATTCTTCTATAATTTTTTTTCTTACATAGTTGCCCTGGGGATTAGAGTTAATAGGTCTACCTAAATCAGTCTAGTTCAGAGTAACACCAGCCTTGCTCCATTATCCTTTGATTTCCTCTCCCTCTTTGTGCCATCATTGTTATACAGATGTCCTCTTTATACAGTTTAAATCCACATACCTCTTAAGCCAAACAGGTTTATCACTTTTGCTTATGCAATTGTCTTTTAAATCAGACAGCAAATATACAGACATCAAATCATTATGTTCTTAGCCTGAAATGGATACAGTGTTATACATCAATTATGACTCAATTTTTCTGAAAATCAACAGGAAATAAACAATTACAGGAATGTCTGGGTGGCTCAGTTGGTTAAGTGTCTCCTTCAGCTCAGATCATGATCCCAGGGTCCTGGGATTGAGCCCTACATCAGACTCACTGCTCAATGTGGAGTCTGCCTCTCCCTTTGCCTGCTGCTCCCCCTTCTTGTGCTCTCTCTCTGTGACAAATAAATAAAATCTTAAAAAAAAAGAAAACAATTAATTACAAGTAAGAGTAAATGTGTAGTGTCTGTCATGTCTATTATGTAGCTACTTTTATCATTGCTGTTTATGTCTTCATATGGATTTAAGGTACTGGCTAGAGCTTAGGCTTAGGTTTGGGACTTCAGACTCACTCAGTGACTGTGGAAAATGCTGGCCCCTTTATAAGCTAAGATGGACAAAGTCACACATAGCCTGTACATGAGCCTAACCCGCTGGGTGTTCTAGCAGCTGCGTGAGTCACCCTTCTTACCCACAAGTAGCATACCATACACGGAACATGCTCCAACAGGAATCTGTGGTCCTTCTGCCAGGCCAGGGTGGAAACGTGTTCTCAGATAGAGTTCCTCCAGTTTTACTAGTCGGGAATGTTAGATGTAATTCCAGACCCCTTCAGACACACTGACCCTGAGTCGTCTGGGCAAATAAGTCCCTTTCCCAGAGAGAAAGCCCTGCACATAGTCTATGGTTACTTTCTTTGAAGTTTGTTTGTTGCCAGGCGACTTGGGGAGACCCTGTGCCTCAGGGACCTTGACCCAGCCCATCCCAAGGAGTCACTGAAGGTTCTTGGTCTTGTCTTGAGAATAATTCAAGGACAGACATTCAACACAGTGGATGAATGACACAAGCAGGAGAGTTTATTAAAGAGATTCTCTCAAAATGTGAGAGCGGGAGAGAGAGTAAGAGAGAGAGAGAATGCACAGGGGTTGGGTTTCTATCATTATTGACAGTTGTTAACTAGGGGTGGAATATTTATTACTTGGGGTGGTGATACAGGCTTTCCTGCTTTTTCTTCTTGTTTGGTCAGGGGTTCCTTGTCCTGGCACCCGCCATTTGGGTCTGACTGGTTTGATCTGGGTCCTTGTGGAGTGCAACCAGGCAGGCCCCTGACATTCCTGATAACTCTTGAGAGCTGCCCCTGACTTCCTGATTGGTAGCCTCCAGGTAGGTGGTTGAAAACTGATGGCTGATTCTAAAACATTTGATCTAGTTAAAGGAAGGTCAGTGATGCAGCCCACTTACTGGGCATCAGGAGAGCCCTCAAGCCAGACTCACAAGATATCACCACATGTGAGTGACTTGCATTTTAAATAACCAGCAGAATACCAGGCATACAGTGAAAAACCTAACTGTGGGAAGGACAAATAGTATTTGACATTTTGACATTTTTATCCTCTGAAATTCTTGTTGAAATCCTTAACATAAAGGTATTAGGTGAGTCATTGAGAAGTAATTAGGATAGGAGGCTGCCCCTCACTGCTGCCTATAAAAAGAAAAGGAAGTTCTTATTGTTTCCTGCTACAATCCACCAGGTTGAAGACACAAGGAGAAAACTGCCTTCTTCGAGCTAGGAAGGGGTCCTCACTGGACAGAGGATCTGCTGATGTTTTGATCTTGAACTCCCCAGCCTCAGGAACTGTAAGAAATAGACACTTGCTTTCTCAGCTGCCTGACATGTGCTATCCTGTTATAGCAGCCTGAGCTTGCTAAGATGGTTGGATGAAATGGGGCGGAGGGATAGCTGTAAAGGTGAGGGAGGGAATGCGCTGAAAAGCATTAAGTCTTCAGAGGCACTTTCAAGAGAAAAAATGACATGAGAAATGTCACAGTGACACCAAGATTTCTTTGTTCTTAGTCTAATTTGCACAACTCAAACACCAGAACCCCAAGATTTTCTCTAATGATAAAATACTTGGCTTTTCTTGGGTTTACACGTGTTGGCTCCAACAGCATTGCTGACTCAAGATTGTCAACCTGTCTTTGATGATAGACTAGGTGCCCTGTGTCTCCAGGTCCTTTGATTAACCTGTGTGCACTTGGTAAGTGTGAATCTCAATCAGACATGAGGGATGAGATCCAGTAGACATAGAAGGGGGTGGGAAAGGGGAGAGTGGAGAAAATGTGGGAAGACAGAGGAGGAAATGGGAAGATCAGGGAGGGAAGAAGAGGCAGTGTGGGAAGACAGGAAGTTGGTGGCAGCATGGGGGAGTGGGGGAGGGGAAAGGAACTCACTTCACTGCCAACAATCCCCACTTAGACTGGGAGTGGTTTTGAGGAGAGTGGAGAGGGATTTTTTTCAAGTGAAATTTGCTTTGTGATGTCTTCTCTCTTTCTTGTCTTAAATGAGTAATCTTATCTTGAAAGGTACAAAACTCTCCCTCAGCACCACTTGCTTCTGTCAGATTCCTGCAGGACTGTCAGCCATCTTGTATGACAACATTGGAAAGGGCCCCACAACCACGTCCTGTAGTGTGCTGTCCAAGGGGCCGCTCCTCAGGAATGTTGCCAGTATCTTACACTGCAGGTTCTGTTTTGTTATTGCTGCTGCTGGTACAAGCCGTGAGTGTCCTGAGATCTGGGGACCTAGCTGGGTTGAGGGAAGACAGGAGAAAAGGGCTTCCCCACATTTCAGGCAAGTGCCAACCTGTCCATGTGCTCTGAAGGACCAGAACCCCAGGCTAAGGCACTCTCCTTGTACGGTGCTCCATAGGGCAGCTCCCCCTCTCCTGCCAGTTCCCACCCTCTATTCCAGGAAGCCTCTCCTGGTTACCCCCAGGAGCCATCAGGAGTTTGGCATGTGTCCTTACTGTCTTTTTATTTATTTTTTTCCTTTCTATTGAAAGTCCTGTCTGGTGAGCTAGATTTTAAGTCCCAGGAAGACAGACACTGTTTTGTAGTTTTTCTACCTAAGAACTTGACAGATGTCACTAAAAGTATTTGTCAGATATATCCTCCTGGTAATAGTATGCATCCCTGAGGGGTCTATGGTAGGTAACACCAAAGTACTTTCCTGAAGCTCAGACAGTAAAAGGTGGGGACTAAGGATCCAGAAGTGGATGGGGCTGGGATGGAGACGCCTTTCCCCTCCCTCTGCCGTGAGCCTTTCAGAGGGAGTCTTGGGGCCCCAGCAGGCTTTTTCTTTCACAGACTCTCACTCTCTCTGCCTTGACCTCACTGTCACATCTCAATCCAGACCTGGACACCGCTGCTATGAAGTTCAGGGCTCAGTGGACAAAAAGCTTCCTTCAGTATGACAGTGACAACAACAATTTCAGACCTTTGGGTCTCCTGGCGCGGAAGGCGAATGCCACCAAAGCATGGACAAAACTGACAGAGACACTGGAAGAGGTGGGGTAAGAGCTCTGGATGATCCTGCCTGACATAAAACTGGAGAACAGCATGACCAGGGGTGAGTAGGGGAAGGGGCTGGGGTGAGGGAGACAGTCAGCAAGAGAGACAAGGAGCATGTGAAGGGAAGGGGCTCCTGTACAAGAACTCAACACTGGCTCCACCTCAGAGACACGCTGGACCTCATAGGAGATCATGGTGTTAAGAGTCCAAGCAGATGACTTTGTGTGTGGATTGCAGGTCCTCCCTCCCTGGACAACCAGCTGTGTTGTCAGCATGAAGCAGAACGGTGCCCCACTGTTTCCTGGCACTTCAACATAAATGGACAGGCGGCCCTCCTCTTTGACACTATGAGCATGACCTGGACAGTCGTGAACCCTGGAGCCAGAGGCATCAAGGAGGAGTGGGAGGACAAGGGGCTGTCTGACTATTTCAGGAGGATCTCCATGGGAGACTGCAATCACTGGCTCGGGGCATACTTAGAACACTGGGAGAAAGTGCTGGAGCCCCCAGATAAATGAGCAGGGTGAGGTGGTTGCTCTCTTTGAAGGTTAAATACCTTCATTCTCTGTGTGGATAGGAGTACGAGTGTGCAATTGATTTGATGGATTAGTCAACTAACTGAGCTCTTGGTGGACCGGAGAGGCAGTGACCGCCATAGGCCCTCCTATCGCACTCCTTTCCATTCCCCTCCCTCTGTGCAGGGGCCCCCTTCCCCCATAACCAATGATCCAGTCACTCGAAACTTCTAGGTGGTCCCTGAGTCTACCAGCTACATGGTGCTTACAGCCTTCTCTTCTTCCTCTGTTTTACTTATCCTTTAAGCAGTACAAAGGCCACATCTGAGGAAGCCCTCCCCACCTCCCCCCAGACAGAATGAAGCCCCCCCCAGTTCTGTCATCCTCAGAAAGCTCTGCACACAGTGTATATCTCACACTCTGTGATAATCAGATGGACATCAGCTGTCCCCTCAGTAGAAATATGAGTTCCATGAGGACAGGGCAGAGCCCTGCATTCCTCCATAGACTCCAGGATCGGATAGAGCAGCTGCCACATCATGAATCAATAAATTTGGAGGTGACATGGGCTGCCTGGGGCAAGTAGGTGCTCAGGAAGGTATTTTATTATCTTTATTGAAATATAATTAACATCCAGAATATATTAATTTCATATGTATAATATGATTCAACAATTTTATACATTTTGCAGTTCTCATTTGCATACGTAGATTCTTAAGCCCCTTTACCTGCAAGGATCCCTTCTGGCGATCATCAGGAAGGTATTTTCTTAGGTTGAACAGGACTTTGACTTTTTGTTTGTTTTAGCAGCATCAGTAAATGTCTCAGAACCCAAGTCTTCGTCCATCTGGGAAACTCCAAGGATTGTTTTAGCAATCTTCATCAGCTCAGTTTGGATCTTCTTTGGCATCTTTATGAAATAAAGTAAGTGTGCAGCAGGCTGTCTCTAGCTGTGGGAGAGGACAAAGTCTAGTAAAGACTTGGGAGAGGTGCACCATGGGTCTCACCCAAGCTCTTGTCCACTGATCCATCTCCACGCAGAAATGATGCCCTTTCTTAGTGTTGAGCCCCACAACCCACGCTAGAGCTGGGGTTACTCTGAAGTGGGGGCGGATGGAGGCTGGTCCAGGTGGCACAATAGGACAGTGAAGGGAGGGGCGAAACTGTGTCTAGTCCTACAGTTGGGCAGGGTTTCAGATCCACTTCCTGGATAGTGTATTGTCTTATTGCACTCTATCCTAGGATTCCCCCAGTTTTTTGATGAAAAAAATTGATTGCTCTGTGAGGATAGTATGATGTCCTCAACAATCTTTGTAATGTCACAATAATTGTTCTATAATCAGGGATTTCTTCTCTGGACTAGGAGGTAGTTGCAGCATTAGACCAACCCTAGCTGGCAAAAACTGACACTGATCTGACTGCCAATCCAATACATGATCTTTTACCACGGGTGGGTTTACTGAGAAGCTGATGAGTCTTCAGCTTCAGAACCCTTCCTTTAGGGGCGCCACGTGGCTCACTCTTTAAGAGTTTGCTTTCCGCTCTGGTCATGATCCCAGGGCCCTGGGACCGAGCCCTGCATGGGGCTCCCTGCTCAGTGGGGAGCCTGCTGCTCCCTCTCCCACTCTGCCCCCCGCCCTGCTTGTGTTCCCTGTCTCCCTCTCTGCCAAATAAGTACACAAAATCTGAAAAAAAAAAAAAAAAACCGACAAAAAAAGAACCCTTCTTTTACTCAGCCTCCTTCTGCCATGGCCCTTGAAGGGGCCCTGCAATGCGCTGACTTGGTCATTTTGAAGAATTGGCAAAAGGAAGCTATTTGTTCATCATTTGGGCCTGTTCGCTTTACTCTGAAGCTCTTTCCATCAGATGTTGCCCATGTCAGGTGGACCTGGAGAGGTTGCTGGCATTTTTTTTTAATTCAGTTGAGAGGAAAATGAGCTAGGGATATATTTATTTTGGCTTAATGAGAAATGTTTATGTGTTCACATACATTTTCTTGTGCAGATAAATTATTGCTGTGCGGAAACCACAGGTCCGCCGTGCCACCTGACTAGATGTCATAACACAAAGGTACAAGGCCACATGGCAAAGTGACATGTGGGAATTAACTTATCTGTTTACATATTAATGTGCCCTATAGCACTTGGCTTAGTTGCAAGGATAAATAATAATGTGACATATTTACAAATGAAGCACTATGGAGAAATCAATGAGGAGGGAACTGCTACACAAAACATGAATGATTCCCATAGATAGGAAATTCAGAGGAAAATGTCAGACACTGAAGAATATATACTCTGTGTTTCTATTTATGTAAATTTCAAAATCAACAAAACTAATCCTTGATAATAGAAGTCAGAATAGTGGACCCTGATCAGGAAACGATCTATAAGCTTATCTGACAGGTGATTATGCAGACACAGTTCACTTTAATAAAACATCAAGCTGACCATTAAAAAGATTTATACACTTTACCATATAAGAATATTACATTTCAACAAGAATTTTTTTTTTAAATTTTAAGTAGATATTTCAGTTTTCATTAATGTCTTGACAGGCTGGTAGTTTTCTTGTCATGAATATTTTAAATGGTGAATTAAATTATAAATACATTATACATTTTTTTCTGAATAGAATCAGATATATACACAGTGAAAAACAGAGACTCAGATGGACAGAGAGAATGTGATAACATGCCAGACAGCATCAGAGCCCACTGACTAGTCCCCTACCTATATCACTGCTCTAACCTTCCAAATTTATTTCTTTCTGCCATCGCTGTCATCATCCTCATAATGTCCTCCCCAGGTTCACCCAGACCTCACAAACCGAAGTATAGCAATTTAGAAAAGATGGCAGCTCTGGGGTTAAAGTCAAAGTCCCTGGGGCTCTCTGTGGAGTCCAAAGTTAAGATTCTTTCTTATTTTTTTTTTTTAAGATTGTATTTGTTTATTTGAGAGAGAGAGAGAAAACGTGTGTGTGTGTGTGTGTGTGAGAGAGAGAGAGAGAGAGACACAGAGAGAGAGAGACAGACGGGCACGGGAGCAGAGGGAGGGGCAGTTAGAGAAACAAACTCTGCACTGAAGCAGGGAGCCTGACATGGGGCTCAATCCCAAGCCCTGAGATCATGACCCAAGCCAAAGGCAGACGCTTGACCGACAGAGCCACCCAGGCCCTCCCAAAGATATGATTTTGATGACAAAAATAACTCACTCCATCTATGGTTCAACGAGGAGCAATGTTACCGCTGTAGGAGATGATTCAGCTCTTTGAGCTGTTCAAAAGAACACTAATGTTCAGTCTTCTCATTTTTAAAAAAAAAAACTTTTTTATTTTTTATATTTTTAAAAGATTTTATTTATTTATTTGAGCAAGAGAGCAAGTAAATGAGAGCATGAGAGGGAAGAAGGTCAGAGGAGGAAGCAAACCCCCGTGGAGCTGGAAGCCAGATGCGGGACCTGATCCAGGGACCGCGGGATCATGACCTGAGCCAAAGACAGCCGCCCAACCAACAGAGCCACACAGGGCTCAGGGCTCAGGGCCACGAAGGGCTCAGGGCCCCCAAAAAGAACTTAAAATATATATATTTTTTTTACTTATTTATTTGACAGAGATCACAAACAGGCAGAGAGTGGGGCAGGAGCAGGCTCCCTGCTGAGCAGAGAGCCTGATGCAGGCCACCTGAGCTGAAGCCAGAGGCTTAACCCACTTAACCTGAGGGATCATTGGTCCGTCAGGAGCACGGGTGACAATCTGGACTCGCAGTTGGCATCTGAAGGATGTTGAGGCAGGAAGCCTTGTAGGATTGACCCCTTGTACTGTGAGATCTAATGCCATTTCCACATAATCCGTGTCAGAATGGAATTAAATTGTAAGCTACCTGCCTACTTACTGTCTGGAGAATTGCTTGTTGGGGCCGGGACATACTTTTTTCCTCCATCAGTGGAATTGAGTGCAAAACCTTTTTAGTGGAACTTTGTTGCAGCAAGCCTAGCAAATAGACACGCAGGACATACAAAAACTAAAGGCACAGGCATCCCTAAGTTCTCAAAAGATGATTGCAAATAACAGCCTGGGAAGTCTTGGTAAACCAGATACAATGGTGGAGCTGACAGGCAAATGAACTTGTGCAAAAGGGAGGGGAGGGAGTGAGCAATAGAGGGCTTTGCTGGTGGTTTCCCTCTGCGAGCCAGGCAGCTCCCACCCACTGTCCCTTTCCTTTCCCCATCAAACCCCTCAGACCCTCCCACCCCCACACCCTGCCCACCATTCCTTGAGGCCAATGGCCTACCTACCCACTTCACCACAGTGTGGGAGGTAAGGTTAGATCATTGTTTCTATATTATAGGTAAACAACCTGGGCTTTAAAGAGAGTAGGTGCTTGCCCCAAGGCCACACAACCAGCAAGTATTGGCCTAGGTGTTGCTGACCAAGAACTTGAGACTGTGCTATATTAAGCAGGTTAAGTTGCATGAGAGAAGTGGCAGTCCTTTGCCAGTTTTTAAATATCTGAAGGACTGCCACTTGGCAGAAGGTAGAGATTGCTCTGAGAGATCCCAGAAAATGAACTAGGACAAGTACAAAGTGATTAGAACTGAATATAAGGAAAAACATTTCTTTTTTCTTTTTTCTTTTTTTTTTTTTTAATTTGACAGACAGAGATCGCAAGTAGGCAGAGAGGCAGACAGAGAGAGAGGGAGAAGCAGGCTCCCCGCTGAGCAGAGAGCCTAATGCAGGGCTCAATCCCAGGACCCTGGGATCATGACCTGAGCTGAAGGCAGATGCTTTAAGCCACTGAGCCACCCAGGTGCCCCAGGAAAAATATTTCTAATGACTATAATAGAGTTGCCCAGAAATGGACTGGCTTTGCTACGTGAATTAGGATATTCCCACCCACTATAACTCGGGGATAGTCACGGCATATGCGGCGTAAGGTTGCTGTGAAAGACCCCTCTCCCCTTGCTAAAGGCTTGTTTAAGTAACCTGACGTTCCCAAAAGCACCCCCTATCCCCTTGCTGAAGGCTTGATTGTTCCCATAGCTGGATGGCAACACATACCAGGATGTCTATTGTCTGTGATCACCCGGTCTGTCAAAAGAAAAGACAAATGAGGAATAGAGTGTACCTGGGACTTTCCAGAGTGCTGAGCCAAGGCCCACCAGAACAAACCGTTGTGTCCTTGCCTTAAACCCAGTGCCTGACAATGCTTGATTTAAGTTAACCAATCAGATCCCTGTAACCAAGCATCTGCTTCTGTAAGCTCGCTTCCCGTCACCCCAACCCTTGCCCTATATAATCTGCTCCCCAATCTATCCCGGCACGCTCAGCCCACAAAGGCTGATGCGTCCACAGGCGCCTGTGTAACCAATAAACCTCTTGCAACTTGCATCCAGTGGAGGCTTGGTGTCTGCTTCTTGGGTGCGGATCAAGGGTCTTTCAGCTGTAAGTCAAGAAGTCAGCATTTGCGCAGAACTCAAAACAGTTCTTGGCAGCCCCTACCTAACACAACACTTATTTTTTATTTATTTTTTTTTTATTTATTTTCAGCATAACAGTATTCATTATTTCTGCACCACACCCAGTGCTCCATGCAATCCGTGCCCTCTCTAATACCCACCACCTGGTACCCCGACCTCCCACCCCCTGCCCCTTCAAAACCCTCAGATTGTTTTTCAGAGTCCATAGTCTCTCATGGTTCAACACAACACTTCTTATAAGTGTCTCTTAAGTTTAAAATAAAAATCAAAGAAGTGTCCGAGCAAACACTGGGCATTGACTTAGTCAGTGATTAGACAACTTTCCAAGAAACTCCTCAGCTTCTTACCACTGCCTTTGTCTCACTCCGTCCTCGGTGGGGGAGGGAAGGCAGGGCCAGAAGCCATGTTTCACCTTCATGTTCTCTGCATCTCAGTCACTGGCCCCTGGGGGGATGGCGGGGACAAAGGGCCAAACCAGACTCAACAGAACCTCCCTCCCGGGACCAACTGTTGCTGACTCAGTTTCTGTGCTTTCCTGGAATTGAGGTGAGGTAAACTCGGGCTTTGCACAAGGAGGGCAGAAAAGGCCAGACTGAGCGAAGCAGGAGTCATGGGTGCGGACAGAGAGGGAGATCCAAGACCGCTTGGTCCTAGGAAGGAGAAATATTCCCTGGGAGACCAGCTGCCGGGTTGCTCCGAGCTCTTGGACTTTGGGTCTAGGCCCTCCTTCAGGGCCCATCTGCCCTACCTCTGAGTCATCTCGCAGGTTTATGCACAATGGCTCTTTTACATGGAGCCTCGCAGAGATTTAATCAGGCCAGACCTGCATCACTTGCCTGTGTAAGGGCCTATTTAGCCAGAGCGGCTCCATCTGGTTAAACAGTGATTTTGTTGTTTATGCAGTAAAACTTAAACTGACACTGCCCCCTCCCCCAGGGGAACTTTCTTAAAAGCAAGTCTGGGAAACCAGTCCCAGGTACCAAAGCCAAATACAAGGCCGGGTCAGGTCAGGTGGAGACATCCAATCAGTGGGGCATGCATACTGTCTCCCTAGCTACCAAGGGGTGTGGGCCCTGACTTTGGGTGCCTTTTCAGCACCAATTCTGACCAAGGTGATAGGCTAGTTCAAATAGCTACTATGGGGTGAACTGTAATTCAATTGGCCACCCGCGTGTGACCTAGCATGACTGTGCAGCATTCTCTGTGTGTTGCAATCTCATTGGCCACCTGTGTGTGGCCAGGCTCAACCACATGGCCTTTGCTCTATAAAAGTTAGTCTGTGAGGCTGGGAGGGGTCGCCCTCTCTGTAAGAGGTGGCCCCTACCGGTCGGTCGGTTTGATTCTCGATGCTGGCCACGAAATAAAGATTTGCTTGACCTTCACATTGTTGCGGCCTTGCTCCTTTGATCACAGACTCACTATTGGGGGACCTTTCAGCCTGCAAGGGAGAAAAGCACCCCAAGTTTAAAGCCAAGCAAGGAGGCTCTTAGCGAAGCCATCTGGGCCTTTAACATTGTCAGGCAGCTCTTGCCTTCACTCTGTTCCTGTCTGGGGCTGTGTGCTTACTGTTCTCCCTCCAGACTGCTCCCTTTGTCATCCTCTGCTGAGCCATTTCTCGGCTCCATCCTCCCCTTCCACAGAGCCCGGGAGCTCACCTGGCTTTCCAGCTATGCTGTTCTCTCTGACTCCATGTTTCTGGATTCTGTACTGGATGCTCCTGGGAGAGAGAATCTGAGGGGCTCCGCTTGGCCCTGGTGCCCCTTACTGGTTTCCTGAGCCAACATGCGCAGGGCACCTGGAAGCTGGGGCTGCCTCTTCCAGGGAAGTGCGCAGAGCAGACTCTGAAAGTGTTGGGCAAGGAGGAATCACGGTATAATGACCGTCGGGCTGATAGGCTGTATGAGAGTCAGGCTTCAGAAGGGTCACATGCCTTCTAATCCTGGGGAATCTCCTTCATTTCTGTGAGCCCTAGTTTTTGTAGTTTTTGACATATGTGTCCTCACATACAAATGCTTCATTCATCGATAAGGTGTTGATGTTTATGTTTTCAAAACAAAGATATTTTGCTTCGGATAAAAATGAAAGGAGAAAAACCGGAAGTTGGAGATACATGATTTATTTGCTCTATCACATACCGGAATCAGCCCAATCCTCCCTCCTAATACACCATGCAAAGATACTTGTTTTTTCAGTGTTTTATTAAAGTGTGATTGAAGACCATAAGCTATATGTACTCAAGTATACAGTCGGATGGGGCTTCACATACGCATGCTCCAGTGAGACCATCACCACAGTCAAGGCATGAACATCTGTCTATCACCTGCTAGCTCAAGTGTCCTTGAACGTCTTTGTAATCCTTCCCCCTGACATCCACCCCTCCACCCCTGCACCCTGGAATTACAGGTTTCTCCACTCAGGCTGCCCAGAACATCGACTATTCCCAGGCCTGTGCAGCTGGGAAATTGTTCTGTCTGCTTCTTTCCAGTGGTTCTTTCTCTGGCCTTGGATGTTCTCCTCATATGCATGTAGTCGACCAGTACTCTGGGGAAGGCTTGGGGTGGGGCAGGGGGCCTCTGCACATCTCCAGAATTCTTTCTGTGTAGTTGTCTCCCCTCCGGTACTCTGCTCTGTGGATTCTAGGCACCTGGCCACCCCCTCCGAATTCTCAATTCCATCTGCTCTGCTCAGAGAGACTGCCAGGCTCCTTTTGGGTTCCCCGCCCAGCCCTGCAGTTTGGAATCCCTCCCTGGGCAGGAAGCCAGGACAGTCGAAAGGATCCCTTCCTTAGTATCCCTTCTCCTGGGTGCTCTGCTGCCTATTATCTGATGTCCAAAGCACATTGTTACTTTTTATCCTTTTTTTCTGGATTTTTCTTTTTTTTAGATTTTATTTATTAATTTGTCAGAGAGAGAGGGCACAAGCAGGCAAAGTGGCAGGCAGAGGCAGAGAGAGAAGCAGGCTTCCCTCTGAGCAAGGAGCCTGATGCAGGACTTGATCCCAGGACTCTGGGATCATGACCCGAGCCTAAGGCAGCGGCTTAACCGACTGAGCCACCCAGGTGTTCCCTTTTCTGGATTTTTCATCAAACTTCATAGGCTAAATCCAACCCCTTTGTTCTATTATGACTGCAGAAGAAGAAAGGGACTGCTTTTTTAAAAAATGTAAAATGTTTTATGACAACCTCATTGAAAAGATTTCAACTGATATGAAGTCTTATAAAGTAAAAAAGTACCTATCCCCCTCCACTGTTCCCATCTCACACCCCAGAAATAACCAGTGTTCATAGTAAACACATTAAGTCATTTCCACTTTTCTCCAAGGGACCCTGTTAAAGTTAGAGAGGGGGCATCTTTAGCAGTGCTTGCAGGATTGGAAATGAATGCTCCTGAGGAACCTTGTCCCTCCCACTGTCCCTCATTATCTCCCCCGTGGAGCACATGAGCTGAGTCTCATTCTGTACTGACCTCTCTTCCACTGTCCCAATAGCACAAGCAAGTGTCCTGTGTTCTTCTTAAGATCTCTGTGAAGACCATATGAAATCACGTACCTGAAAGTGCTTGGCAAACTTTGAAATCATTACAGTTGTTAATTAATGCTATAGTCTACTATCATATGTGTCTATTGTTCATATTAATAATTATTTTATCACAGCTAGTATTTAGAAGATTTGAATGCTACCTTCAGGATCTACTTTTATACCTTCAGTGTCCATTTTTATCACCAAGACAGTTTCTCCTTATCATAAGCCTACTGGAGCTCTCTGAGGTCTAAGGTGAAAGGAATCCTTATGCTGTCAAGGACATCATTAAGTGGCTTCAGTTGCATGGGGTGAATATCTCTGAGGTGGAAGAATCTGTAACCCAAAGTGGGCCCCTCCCTGTACGGCTAAGATGTTAAAAATTTCAGCTTCAGACCCATGCATATACAACCTCATGAACTCTATGAATTTTCCTTTTCATGGAATAGCAAGAAATAATGGATTATTTTCTTTTTTCTTCTTTTGTATTTTTACCTTTAGTTCTATCTCCTTCTCTGTTCTAGATCTGAAAGCAATGGGTTCCTAGATATAACTCTAAAACCATATATATATATTCAGAAACTATTTTTCTATCCAATTATTTTCTCTTTCCCTCTAAAAAGGACACCGAACCATGTGGAAATTACAATGGTCATGCATCCAATCAAAAAAACTTCTGGACATGCCAAAAAGCAAGAAATTGTGCTCCATAATCAGGAGAAAAATGAATCGATAGAAACTCTGAAAAAAGAGATGTAGAAGCTGCTGGCAGTTACAACGCAGGTGTAGTCTCCAGGGGATGGGATTTTGATAAACCTTACTAAGCCATTTAAAACACTACTGCTCTGGCGCCCCTAGGTGACGCTGTGGGATTAGCCGCTCGCCCCTGGTGTACCCTGAGGTGAGGATCTCCAGGTCACGGGATCCACCTGCGTGGGCAGTGAAACCTTGTCTAAGCTGGGCTGTCAGCTTGAGATTCTCCCTCCATCTCCTTTTGCCCCTCCCGCTGGTGCTCTCTCTCTCTCTCTCTCTCTCAAATAAATAAATCTTTAAAAACAGAACAGAACAGTGCTCAGTTTTGTAACCGTGTATGGTGACAGATGGTGGTGATCCGTGAACGGTATATACAAGTGCTGAATCATTGTGTACACCTGAAGCTAACCTGTTATATGTCAAGCGTATCTCCGTAAAGGAAAAGGTTATCTGCTAAATTTAATTAAATAAAATGCATCTTCACGAGATCTTACATGATCCAAGCTGAAGGCCTCTCTACACGCCATATAGAGATCATCAGGTCCTCGTAACTGGATGTGTTCAGATGTCCGGTTATGTCAGTGGAAATACGACTGCACGTGACTACTTGATTTTTATATTTTTCAGCAGCGTTGCCCGCCTTGTGCTACCCAAGTGCATCTGGGGACCCGAACGTGACGGGGATATTGGAAGTGAAGGACCAAAGACTGTCTGAACTGGTTCCCCAGTTCAAGTCCCTTTTCTAAAGCAGACCCTGAGGTCACAAAGATCTGAGCTTCCCCAAGCACGGTCGCATGTCAATAAAGCCGAGTGGATTTAGGCACAGTCCCCCGTCCAGACTCGGAGGGCCGCGGTCGCCCATGCAGGCTCAGTACACACAGCACCCCTAGAATCTCACACAGCAGGTCTCCCTCCTGCGCGCTCCCGGTTTGGAGGAGTCTGCAGAGGGCGGTGTGCGCCTGTGGTCTTTGCCAGCTGGGAGCAAAACTGCACGCGAGAGGGGCGGGGCCGTCGGAGGCGGGGCCGTCGGAGGCGGGGCCGTCGGAGGCGGGGCCGTCGGAGGCGGGG
>NC_081561.1:133649457-133661980 GCF_022355385.1 Mustela nigripes | reverse complement strand
GCGGGAACGCACGTGGGCGGAGGGAGGGGGAACTGGGCGGGGCTTGGCGCGCCTCCGAACACGCCGGAGCCGCTGTTCACAGGACCGGTGCTGAATCGCGCCGAGACCGTCTCCTCAGAGACCGCCCGGGTCCCGGCGGAGAGGCGCGGGCCTTCACGGAAGCCTCCCCAGCCACCAGCGGCGGTGCCAGACGGGGCCGGTTGTGCCTCTCGTGGCTGTGGTTCCCGCCCGCGACCGCGCGCCCGCGGCTCCGGGGGCGCAACCGGGGCCCGAGGTGGCCGCGCTGTGAGGCGCCGGGGCGTAGCGGCCGCGGCCACACCGGAGCGGCACAGGGTCCCGCGCTCGCCCGCCTTCCTCGCGCTCTGCGGCCGCTTCTAGGCCCGCTGCCTCAGCTGCCGGCTGCCGTGGCCCTCGCCGCTCGGGAAAGCGCGGGCTCGGGCGGCCGCCGAGGAACCCTGCGCTGCGCGGGCTGCGGCTGCTCTGCCGGTGGCTGCCGAGGGGCCGTGGGGCCGTCCCGCCGTCCGCGCCGCCGTCCGAGCTGCAGGCGCAGCTCTCGGGAGTGGAGCCGCTGCTGGAGGAGTTCCGCCGGCTGCTGCAGCAGGAGCGGCCGCAGGAGGAGCGGGAGCGGGAGCTGCGCGCGGGCGTCTGGCTCCCGGAGGAGGGCTGCCCAGGCCGGGGCGGCGGCGGCTACAGCGCCACGCCGGACGCCATCATCCGCACCAAGGACTCCGCGGCGGCCGGCGCCCGCTTCCTGAGCCCGCCGGCAACCATGGGGGACTGGCGGCCGTGCGCGGCGGCCTGCTGCTCGGAGCGGCGCTACTCGATGGCCGTGGTGGAGCTGCCCCGGCGGCCCGCGTCGCCCGCCGCCGCCGCCGCGCTTGGCTGCTGCCTCGTCAACTGCACCGCACGTGGCCGCAGCGTCTGCAAGTTCGCGCTGCACCGGGGCTATAGCAGCTGCAGCCTCTGCCGCGCTTTTACCGCCGGCGGGGAGACCGGGGAGCCTCACGGCACACGGGTGAGCACTCCGCTGGAGGAGGCCGGGCCAGACCTCCAGGTCCTGCTGCCCTGGCACCTGTTGAGTGGCGCCCAGGAGGAGACCACTTGGGCAGTACACTTTGGCAGTAGAGCCAAGTGAGAGACGAAGCATCCTCCTTTCAAGGGATTTTTAGTTCGGGGCCATCCAGAGGAGTGGCTTTGACTGTGATGAGGGAGCAGGAGGCTGGCTGAGGACAAAGCAAAAGCTGGCACCTTGCACCCCTTCTCCACCCGCTCCCCTCAGTAATATGTGTGACATTCCTCAGGCACCCCTGGCTGCCCTAAAAGAAAAACAAGTAGTTAACTTGCAGAGATCACAATCCTGCAAACAGGAGTTTCCCTTGGTTCACAAGTGTCCTAGAGATTCACAACAAAGAAGCTCTCTTAACAATAGCACAATTTCCAGAGGCAAATAACTCAGTTCCTCAAGCCCTAACATCACCCTCCCCTCCATAAAACGGAAGGAGGTAAGGTAGAAGGAAATGTAAATCAAGTTAGATTTCTTCTAAACCCAAATCTCACTAACAAGGACACTTGATAGGAGGAATGTTAAACTTTATCCCTAAACCTCCTAGATAGTGTCAGCAATCATTCCCAAGCATATGACCCACTGATATGCATCTAAAGGATCTCAGGAGATTTTTATTACTAAGATTTTTATTACTAATTTACTAATAAATTACCTTTCTCCCAACAATAGCTACCCCTCAAGGTCCTGGAGACCTTGCTTCCAAAATTCCTTAGAGACTAACATCATCCCTTTGTCCTCACCTACCCAACTCCTGTGTATATAATCAGCAACTCCTCAGGATAGCGGGGCAGCAGCTCTTTCTGCCCATGGGTCCTGTCCTGTGCTTTAATAAACCACCATTTTGCACCAAAGATGTCTCAAGAATTCTTTCTTGGTCATCGACTCTGGACTTCACCCCACCAAACCTCACCTATGTTCTAGAACTTTATCAACTCCTATTTTATAGATGGCTTCTGAGAAACCCGGAAGGTTGGGCAGAGAAGGCACCATGGCCTGCTTCTGGATTTTCTAGCCTGAGGCTAATCTGAAAGGATTCACAGAAATTCTATTTAAAAGAGGAGAAAAGCTCTGAGAAAAAAAAATAAGTTTACTTTAGGCTCAATTTTTTTAAATAAAGATTGCATTTATTTATTTGACAAGCAGAGATCACAAGTAGGCAGAGAGGCAGGCAGAGAGAGAAGGGGAAGCAGGCTCCCCACTGAGCAGAGAGCCCAATGCAGGACTCGATCCCAGGACCCTGAGATCATAACCTGAGCCAAAGGCAGAGGCTCAACCCACTGATCCACCCAGGAGCCTCTACACTCAGATTTTTATAAGTAGTGGTTTGTGTCAAGTAATCGCAGGAACAAAATTTAATTAGATGCCAGACTGCTCATGGTACACTCTTTCTTAGCTTGGCACTCACGACTCATGATTCCATCTGCAGTGGCTTTCATTAGACAAAAATGAGAAGGGAAACTTGGTGTCTGAAATTTTGAAGTGGGTCCAGCTGATTCCCATGAACTACAGTCCCTTTTGTAAAAAGGGGATAGGAAGGGATTTGATTTAATTGAAAGAGGATGTTGAAGGCAGATTTCTTTTTTAAAAAGTTAATAATGAAGTGTTTGGGGGGGGGTTTGGTTTTTGTTTTGTTTTGTTTTGTTTTGTTTTGTTTTTGTTTTCTTGTTATTCCATGGTTTTACTTCTGGCAGATGCTCTGAATGATAGTCAAGGCCCGTACAGGCGGCACACACACAAAATATGGTAGTTGGAGATTAAAGCCACTGAGGCAATAAAACCTCATTTGGGTCTACATGTGGTTGGCTGTGTGTTTCATTGCATTCTGCTCTTTGAGTTATGATAACATAAAAATGATATAGCGACATTGGGGGTAGTTGGGGGAGCCTCAGCCACTTGGGAAATCTGGAGTCTCTAGGACCTCAAGGTCCAAAGAGAAAGGTCTGGGAAACCATACCAACAAAGGCCCATCTCCTTACTCACCTCCACCTGAGAGAAAGTTCAGGACCCTTGTCGGGGGGAACAGACATCAAAAGCCACCCTGTGACTGCTCAGTCCTGAGGCAGACATTGGAAAGAACCCCAGAGTTTTCTCCTTGAAGCAAAAGCAAGAGACACGTTCACTTGGACCTCCACCAATATCCCGGAGCCTGTTCCATGGCTATTACACACACATCCTTCCTCCTTGCTCAAACATGGACTAAAATAACCCCAGCATCGAAGAAACAAAATCGCTTTCTCTTGTTCTCAAAGCACATCTGGAAGAAATCAACCTCACCAAAGGAGCTTTCTTGTAAGTTAGGGGAAATCAAAAGGATAATAAACAAGTGAAAATTTAAAAAAAAAAAAAAGTTAAGTTTACCAGTAGGAGTTTCTGAGTCACTTTTCTTTCTCCTCCTTCTTTGCTCTTCCCTTCCCTAGGGGATGTTTGTCTGGGAATCCAATTATGTAGATGTTAGGGATAAAAATGTGTGACCGGAGAGTTTGGTCCTCATTCTGGAAAACACTGTCATACTCACATCCCCAGCAACACGTTACTAGAAGGGTGCAGCTCGGGTCCCCAGGTGCCCTCATTTGCAGTCAGGTCAAAGATCTATCTACCCACATGCCCTGAATTTGCCTTGCCTAGATGCTTAACCTCTTGAAGCTCTTTATGCTTCTGAAACTTGTATATTTTTCCTTCTAGAACTGCCTCTTTTTCCAAATCTTGTGAGTATACAGACTTGGAGGCTAACTGAGCATGAATATCGTTTAGAAAAGCTCTTGCAGAGAATTTGTCAGGGGGCCATTTGAGATGAATAAAACCATCATGAAATGATGGGGGCAGGTGGAATGAGATGGCACAAATTTATGGCTGAACTCATCAGCCACGTTTGTCGCGGCTGCTGATTTGGGTGTTAGGCATTATTGTAAGGTCCTTAGACACATGAACTCACTCTCCTCACACCAGCCAAAGATCTAGGTTCCATTATGATCCCCAGTGTACTGGAAGACTCTGTGAGAGGAAGCAATCTGCCCTAAAGGACCCTGCCAGACATGAGTCATGGAGCCGTGTCCAAGTGTCTCAGAGAAATACGTAGCAGACACCATTAAAATGGTCATTTGTTCTTCTGGGATATTTTTATGGGAAAGTGATCCATACTAAAGAAAAAGTAGGAGCCAGAAAATTTATCGTGCCATTATTTATGATGGTGAAAAACTGATAAAGTGTATGTCTGATAACAGAGGTTAAAAATTAAAGAGGCAACTGTGAAGTTTATGTGGTAACATAACTAGGTATGTTACTAGAATAGATAAGTAAATGTAATTATTTATTGTTATTTACTATTAATAGCAATATTTATTGTTATTAATGTTAATGTTACTAGAATATATTAATAAATATCAATAAGTAGAACATATTGACAAGTTCATAGACTAATTGAAGATATAAATTTATATTTCCTATAACTGGATATACTTTGGGAACCCCCAAAGTATATTTAGAAACATCTAAGCTGACATCCAAACTGACAAATTGATCATTTCTATCATCTTGGGCAACGAAGCCTCTGACTCTCATTTCCTCACGAGTCTAATGCAGATGATAATACCCCCCTGACATTTGTGACATTAAGTTGAGTGACATTAAGGCTCATGAGCATGGTGCCTGATGCCTGGTACAAAGAAATCACTCAATAAATGGCACATCTTACTTATTATCGTCAGCTCATACAGAAACACCATAACGATAAACACCAAAAATGATGATAGTCACACTGCAGTTGTGAATAATCCTTTCCTGAAGTGTTACAATTAGGAAAAAGACACACTGAAAAAAGAAAATCATAGAAACCAACCAACTACATGGATTTTTGACACATAGTGTCTAAGCCTCTTCCCTTAGTCTGGCCCCACTGCTAAGTCCTGACTTCAGGAGGCTCTGTTAATTTCTCAACCTCCACTGTATCACCTGTGTTCACACAGTACAGATCTAGATTGCAAAACCTCCTTGATATTAAGGCTCCATTCACAGCAGAGTGTTGTAAATCAAATTACTTAAAAATATTCTTATCTGTATAAAATGTCTTAACTTGATATGCTTCAAAATTGGTCTGAGTCTTTTTTGCCTCTGACCAAGTGTGTTTAGTTTTCAAAAGAAATCAGTGTTTCCGTAGTAACACTTATTTATTGCAGTTTACGATGAAAATTCAAATCTACCTTTATCTTGTATTTTATCAGCAAGTCAAGTGTTTTTAAAGACTTTTTTTTTTTTTTTTTTTTTTTTTTTTTTTTTTGTGGAGACAGGGAGAGTGGGGGTGGTGGAAGAGGCAGAGAGAGAGAATCTCAAGCAACCTCCATGGTCTGTGCAGAGTCCCATGCCGGTCTCCATCTCAGGACCCTGAGATCATGACCTGAGCCAAAATCGAAAGTCATACACTTAACCGACTGAGCCACCCAGGCAGCCCTTCAAGATTTTAAGTAATCTCCACACCCATCGTGGTGCTCAAGCTCACAACCCTGAGATCAAGAGTCCCTCTCTCCACTGACAAAGCCAGCCAGGTGACCCAGCAAGTCAAATACTTTTAAATGATAGCACACTCCTTTCCTCTTCTGATCGTTGTTTATTTTTAAGATGTGTTCCTGAGTAGTTAAGCTCTGACTTATTTCAGAATACATTATGCAGTATAATTTGCCCAGATTTGAACTGAGGAGGGAATGTACCTCTCTTGCTTTGGTTGCAATAGTGTGGAAGAAATGAGGCTTTTGCTATGCTCATAAATCATATCTTAAAGCTTACCTAAAGAAAAGCAAACAATAAAAGAATGACTTTTTTTTCTACTTCTTCCAGGAGAGGCAGGAAAAATTAGTTTTGTAGTTATGTGGGACATTTTAGAACTTACCTAATTTTTCCAATTTAAGACTTCAAGAACTTAAAAATATAACATTCATTGAGAGCTTAAATTACATCTTTGAGAGCTTAAAGATATAGCATTCATTGTTGTTTATATCATGCAGGTATATTTTCATTTGTTTACTTATAAAAAGTATTTTAAAATAAATTTTCATGCATATAGTTGCAAGCTATAATGTATTACTGTGGATTATAAGATGATTTCCAGAATTATGAAGTGGTAAATCCTTGTGTAGAAAACAATGCAATTTCCAGAGCCAAAAGAAAGTTCTCTGTTGCACTCTGTAAAATGGCCTATTAGTAGTGAAATTGTCACCTCTTTCCTTACCTGGGAGAAGCAGAATAAAGACCTCAGACACTAGGTCTTTGCTCTGAGATGGAAAAGGCAAAACAAATTTCTTCTTAGGCAAAGGTTGTTTGTGTGGCTTATTTAAATTTGAGTTATGACTCCTCATTGTTTTAAATAACTCTAAAGATGGGACTTGGTTGGAGTGCCTGGGTGGTGCAGTCAGTTAGGCATCCGACTCTTCATTTCAGCTTAGGTTGTGATCTCAGGGTCATGCCCTATGTCCAGCTCCATCCAGCTCTGCTTTCAGTGCTTAAAAACTCTCTGCTTTCAGTGCTTAAAAACTCTCTTTCTGCTTAAAAACTCTCTTCCTCAAGGAGACAAGATGGCAGAGAACTAGGAGGAAGCGCCATTTCAGCCTGTACCTTAAAGTGAGCTGATTACCTACCAAAGAACTCCGATCACCCATGAAATCAGCCTGAGATTAGAATTATACACGTCTGGATTTCTACGGGGGCAGAAGATGCCAGTGAACAGGTAAAGCAGAGTGGGAATGTCGGACTGATATCGGAAGATAAACAAAAGAGGGAGGGAGCCACCAGAAGTGACCCACTGGAAAGCAATACTCCAATATGAGAGTGCCTTGTGTCTGGGGACCAGCATTAACTTGGAGTCTGGTTGAAAGCACTCAAAAAGAGCAAAAGATCCTGAAGGGAAATTGTGGGAATTGGGGAAGTTAGGGACAGGGGATTAAGGCCCCAGACCCAGGACAGCCACCCCTGGCGCTGAGCCAGAGAGAGTGAGGCAAAGAAACCAGGTCTTGGTCCCTGAGCCACGAGTGTGTCTGAGAATGTGTGGGGTGCGACTCCTGGGAGGGGCTGGGAGCCTCTCCAGCTGGCAGAAGCACAGCCTTTTTGCAGTCCCCATGCAAGTGCCATGCTGTGCTATCAGAGCCTGAGATGTGCCCCACACCCTCCCCTGAGAGAGGTGCACGCAGGCAGCAACCTGGTGCTCTCCATCTGGGAAAGGCTGAGTACTCCCTGCCCGCCCAGCGGGAATATTTCAGTGTGTGACCGCTGCTTGGAACCTCCCTGGCTATCTGGAGCTGCCTGGACAGCCCCTGCTATTGTGGTTTTGGGTACAAGCAGGAGTTCGTGTGTCCCCAGGGACCAGGACTCTGAATGTGTTCTGCCAGAGACCGAGGGGGGAACTTAAGTGCCCTGCAGCACCCAGAGGGGAACAGACTGGGACTTCTCTCTGAGAGGCGGCGGTTGGGGTGCAGTTTGCTTTCCTCTAAACCTCCAAAAACCATTAAAAGCTGTCAAGGAGAGAGAGAAGAATGAACAAACAAACAAACAAAAAACCTCCAGAGAACAAAAGCCTGAAAAACCGGTTTCCTCAGAGCCCACCCCCTAGAGGGGGGCGGGAGGACTTAGCTCTGAAAACACTGCCTGAAAACCCGTGGGGCGGGCCCTTTCCCCAGAAAGCCAGACAGAAGGGGGGAGGGAAGACAAGCGGACAACCACCACTACTTATTAGACACAACTTTTATTTTTAATTCCCACCATTTAATTCCCACAACTTTTATTTTCTTTCCCACCATTCTGGGTGGGAAAGAATTAAAAATAAAAGTTGTTATGGTTTATCTTCCGATATCAGTCCGACATTCTACTGGGAATGTTCATTTTTTTATAGATAATTTTTTAACCTATTTACCATCATAGTGATATATCCAGGACATCAAATTCCATAATAACCTTTTAACCTGAACTTTTTGATACATGTACCCGCATTTTTCTTTTCCTTTTCTATTTTTAAATTTTTTTTAAATTTCATTTTAGTTTAGTTTATTCTTTTTTTAATTAATATTCATATAGAGTTAAACTTCAGGGTAGTCCCCTTTCCCCAATCATTGCTACCCCTATAGGTAAACCAATTTTTAATCCCCCTTATCTTAGGAAATTTCAGTCCCTTAACAAAGATATCAAGATACATCCAGGAAGAATCAAAATAACCCTCCTGCCCCACACTGAGAATTTATAACCACTCTCCCATCTTTTTTTCCCACCAGTGTTTCTGTGTATTTGTGTTTGTCCTGGTAGTATATAAATCTTATACTTGGTCTTATACTTGGGGTTCTTTTTGACGAGGTTCTTTTTTTTTTTTTTTTTTTTTTTTTGGTCTTGCTTTATATATATATTTTTTCTCTTGTCATCTACTTTTGTCAGTCTTTTTATTTGTCTGTTTTTGTTTGTTTACCTCATAAATCTTATCTTGGGGCCCATTTGGACTGGGCCTTCTCTTTTATTTTATCTCTCATTTTTTCCTGTCTGTCTCTCCCTCCCCCCCCTTTTTTTTCCTTTTTTCTCTCCTTCCTTTTTCTTTCATTTGGGTTGGGACTCTTGATTGCTCAGAAGTTCCAGGGTGCACCTCTACTGCACCACAGTCAATACATCCAGCTACATTCATTCAGCCATCTCTCACCAAAATGACTAGGAGGAGGAATGCCCAACAGAAGAAAAATTCAGAGGCTGGGCCATCTGCCACAGAGCTAATGGCTATCAACATAGACAATGTGTCAGAAAGTGAATTCAGACTAACAATTACCCAGGCAATAGCTAGGTTGGAGAAAGCCATGGAAGACAAAATGGAATTGATTATGACAGAACTGAAAGCCACCAGGGATGATGTTCACAATGTTCTCAATGAGTTCCAATCTAATCTAAATTCTCTAAAAGCTAGGGTAACTGAGACAGAAGATAGAATTAGTGATCTGGAGGACAAACAGATAGAGAGAAAGGACAAGGAAGAAGCCTGTAACAAACAGCTTAGAAACCACAAAAACAAAATTAGGGAAATAAATGATGCCATGAAACATGCCAAATTCAGAATTATTGGAATCCCTGAAGGGGAAAAGAAAGAAAGAAATCTAGAAGATATAGTGGAACAAATTCTCCATGAAAATTATTGCAAACTCTGAATGGAACCAGCTTTCATGTATTAGAGGCAGAACGGTCCCTCCCCCACAAGATTATAGATTCTAAAAAAACATCAAGGCACCTAATAGTAAAATTGAGAAATCATAATTGTAGATACAATATCTTAAAAGCCACTAGGACAAAGAGGCACCTTACGTAGAGACGAAAGCCCATCAGAACAACATCAGACCTGTCCACAGAAACCTGGCAAGCCAGAAAGGACTGGCAAGATATATTCAGGGCACTAAATGAGAAAAACATGCAGCCAACAATACTTTATCCAGCAAGACTGACATTCAAAACGGATGGAGAGATAAAGAGTTTCCAAGACTGGCTAGGCTTAAAAGAGTATGCGACCACCAAGCCGACACTGCAGGAAATATTAAGGGGGGTTCTATAAAAGAGGAAAAATCCTGAGAATATCTTTGAACAGAAATATGGAGACAATCTACAGAAAGAAATACTTCAAAGGTAACATGATGTCAATAAAAACGTATCTATCAATAATCACTCTCAATGTGAATGGCCTAAATGCACCCATAAAACGTCACAGGCTTGCAGATTGAATAAAAACGACAGGACCCATCCATATGTTGTCTACAAGAGACCCATTTTGAACCTAAGGATACACCCAAACTGAAAGTGAAGGGATGGAGCAGCATCTTTCAGGCCAATGGTCCTCAAAAGAAGGCCGGGGTAGTGATTCTCATATCAGATAAATTAGATTATAAACTAAAGACTAGTCAGAGATACAGAAGGACACTACATCATTCTTTTCTTTTTATTTCTTTTCAGTGTAACAGTATTCATTGTTTTTGCGCCACACCCGGTGCTCCATGCAATCCATGCCCCCTCTAGTACCCACACCTGGTTCTCCCAACCTCCCACCCCTTGCCCCTTCAAAACCATCAGATTGTTTTTCAGAGTCCATAGTCTTTCATGGTTCACCTCCTCTTCCAATTTCCCTCAACTCCCTTCTCCTCTCCATCTTCCCATGTCCTCCATGCTATTTATTATGCGCCACAAATAAGTGAAACCATATGATAATTGACTCTCTCTGCTTGACTTATTTCACTCAGCATAATTTCTTCCAGTCCCATCCATGTTGCTACAAAAGTTGGGTATTCATCCTTTCTGATGGAAGCATAATACTCCATAGTGTATATGGAACACATCTTCCTTATCCATTCGTCTGTTGAAGGACATCTTGGTTCTTTCCACAGTTTGGCGACCATGGCCACTGCTGCTATAAACATTGGGGTACAGATGGCCCTTCTTTTCACTACATCTGTATCTTTGGAGTAAATACCCAGTAGTGCAATTGCAGGGGCATAGGGAAGCTCTATTTTTAATTTGCTGAGGAATCTTCACACTGTTTTGCAAAGTGGCTGCACCAACTTGCATTCTTAAAGGTATTATCCAACAAGATGATTTAACAATTGTAAAAATATATGCCCCCAATATGAGAGCAGCCAATTACATAAGAAAACTGTTAATCAAGATAGAGTCATATCGATATGAACACATTAATAGTAAGAGATCTTAACACACCTCTCTCAGTAATAGACAGATCATCCAAGCAGAAAATCAATAAAGAAACAAGAGCATTGAATGACACATTGGACCAGATAGATCTCATAGATATATACAAAACATTCCACCCTAAAACAACAGAATACTCATTCTTCTCAAATACATATGGAACCTTCTCCAGAATAGACCACATATTGGGTCACAAATCAGGGCTCAACTGATAGCAAAATATTGAGATTATTCCCTGCATACTCTCAGGTCACAATGCTTTGAAACTGGAGCTCAACCACAAGGAAAAGTTTGGAAGGAACTCAAACACCTGGAAGCTAAAGACCACCTTGCTTAAGAATGCTGGGATCAACCAGGAGATCAAAGAAGAACTGAAACAATTTATGGAAACCAATGAGAATGAAGACACTTTGGTCCAAAATCTATGGGATACAGCAAAGGAAGTCCTAAGGGGGAAATACATAGCCATCCAAGCCTCCCTCAAAAAAATTGAAAAATCCAGAATATACCAGCTGTATCTGCACCTTAAGGAACTGGATATTTAACAATAAAGTAAACCAACTCCACACACAAGAAGGGAAATAATCAAGATTAGAGCAGAGATCAATGAGATAGAAACTAGAGATACAATAGAACGCATCAATGAAACTAGACACTGGTTTTTTGAAAGAATCAATAAGATTGATAAACTATTAGCCACACTAATCCAAAAGAAAAGAGAGAAAACTCAAATTAATAAAATTATGAATGAAAAGAGAGATCACAACTAACACCAAGGAAGTAGTAACCATCACCAGAAGTTATTATCAATAGTTATATGCCAATAAGCTAAGCAACCTAGATGAAATGGATGCATTCCTGGAAAACTATAAACTCCCAAAATTGAACCAGGAAAAAATCGACAACCTGAATAGACCGATATCTAGTAACAAGATTGAAGCAGTGATCGAAAACCTCCCAAAAAACAAGAGCCCAGGACCTGACGGATTCCCTGGGGAATTCTACCAAACTTTCAAAGAAGAAATAACATCTATTCAGAAGCTGGTTCAAAAAATTGAGGTAGAAGGAAAACTTCCAGACTCTTTCTATGAAGCTAGCATTACCCTGATCCCCAAACCAGGCAAAGACCCCACCAAAAAGGAGAATTTCAGACCATAATCACTGATGAATATGGATGCTAAGATTCTCAACAGAATCCTAGCAAATAGGATCCAACACCACATTCAGAAGATTATCCACCATGACCAGGTGGAATTCATCCCTGGGTTACAAGAATGGTTCAACATTCACAAATCAATCAGTGTGATAGAGCAAATCAAGAAGAGAAGAGAGAAGAACAACATGGTCCTCTCAATTGATGCAGAAAAAGCTTTTGGCAAAATCCAGCATCTGTTCCTGATTAAAACGCTTCAACGTATAGGGATAAAGAGAACATTCCTCAACTTCACAAAATCTATCTATGATAAACCCACAGCAAATATCATCCTCAATGGGAAGAAGCTCACAGCCTTCCCACTGAGATCAGGAACACGACAAGGATGACCACTCTCACCACTCTTGTTCAACATAGTATTTAAAGTCCTAGCAACAGCAATCAGACAACAAAGAGAAATAAATGGTATCCAAATTGGCAATGAAGAAGTCAAACTCTCTCTTTTCACAGATGACATGATTCTTTATATGGAAAACCCAAAAGACTCCACCCCCAAACTACTAGAACTCACAGCAATTCAGTAATGTGGCAGGATACAAAGTCAATGT
>NC_081561.1:133620713-133649357 GCF_022355385.1 Mustela nigripes | reverse complement strand
TTGACATGATTCTTTATATGGAAAACCCAAAAGACTCCACCCCCAAACTACTAGAACTCACAGCAATTCAGTAATGTGGCAGGATACAAAGTCAATGTACAGAAATCAGTTGCTTTCTTATACACTAACAATGAAAACACAGAAAGGGAAATTAGAGAATTGATTCCATTTACTATAGAACCAAGAACCATAAGATACCTGGGAATAAACCTCATCAAAGAGGTAAAGGATCTGTACTTGAGGAACTACAGAACACTCATGAAAGAAATTGAAGAAGACACAAAAAGATGGAAAACCATTCCATGCTCTTGAATCGGAAGAATAAACATTGTTAAAATGTCTATACTGCCTAGAGCAATCTATACTTTTAATGCTATTCTGATCAAAAATCCACCGGTATTCTTCAAAGAGCTGGAGCAAATAATCCTAAAATTTTTATGGAATCAGAAGAGACCCCAAATTGCTAAGGAAATGTTGAAAAAGAAAAACAAAACTGGCAGCATCACGTTACCTGATTTCAAGCTCTACTACAAAGCTGTGACCAAGTGTCTTGAGACCAAGACAGCATGGTACTGGCATAAAAACAGACACATGGACCAGTGGAACAGAGTAGAGAGCCCAGATATGGACCCTCAACTCTGGTCAAATAATCTTCAACAAAGCAGGAGAAAATATACAGTGGAAAAAAGACAGTCTCTTCAATAAATGGTGCTGGGAAAATTGCACAGCTATATGAAGAAGAATAAAACTTGACCACTCTCTTAACGGTACACAAAGATAAACTCGAAATGGAAAAAAGACCTCAATGTGAGACAAGAATCCTTCAGAATCCTAGAGGAGAACATAGGTAGTAACCTCTTTGATATCAACCACAGCAACTTCTTTCAGGATATGTCTCCAAAGGCAAAGGAAACAAAAGTGAAAATGAACTTTTGGGGCTTCATCAAGATCAAAAATTTCTGCACAGCAAAGTAAACATCAACAAAACAAGGAGGCAGCCCACAGAATGGGAGAAGATATTCATAAATGACAATACAGACAAAAGGTTGATATCCAGGATCTATAAAGAACTTCTCAAACTCAACACACACAAAATAGATAATCATGTCAAAAAATGGGTAGAGGACATGAACAGACACTTCTCCAATGAAAACATGCAAATGACTATCAGACACATGAAAAAATGTTCATCATCCCTAGCCATCAGGGAGATTCAAATTAAAACCACATTGAGGATGGCGCCTGGGTGGCTCAGTGGATTAAAACCTCTGCCTTCAGCTTGGGTCATGATCTTAGGGTCCTGGGATCGAGCCCCGCATCGGGCTTTCTGCTCAGCGGGGAGTCTGCTTCCCTTCCTCTCTCTCTCTGCCTGCCTCTCTACCTACTTGTGATCTCTGTCAAATACATAAAATCTTAAAAGAAAAAAAAAAAGAAAAGAAAGAAACAAGAGAAGCACGTGTTTAAAAAAAACACACACACATTGAGATAACAACTTACGCCAGTTAGAATGGCCAAAATTAGCAAGACAGGAAACAACATGTGTTGGAGGGGATGTGGAGAAAGGGGAACCCTCTTCCACTGTTGGTGGGAATGCAAGTTGGTGCTGCCACTTTGGAGAACAGTGTGGAGATTCCTCAAGAAATTAAAAATAGAGCTTTCCTATGACCCCTGCAATTGCACTACTGGGTATTTACCCCAAAGATACAGATGTAGTGAAAAGAAGGGCCATCTGTAGCCCAATGTTTATAGCAGCAGTGGCCATGGTCACCAAACTGTGGAAAGAACCAAGATGTCCTTCAACGGACGAATGGATAAGGAAGATGTGTTCCATATACACTATGGAGTATTATGCTTCCATCAGAAAGGATGAATACCCAACTTTTGTAGCAACATGGACGGACTGGCAGAGAGTATGCTGAGTGAAATAAGTCAAGCAGAGAGAGTCAATTATCATATGGTTTCACTTATTTGTGGAGCATAACAAATAGCATGGAGGACATGGGGAGATGGAGAGGAGAAGGGAATTGAGGGAAATTGGAAGGGGAGATGAACCATGAGAGACTATGGACTCTGAAAAACAATCTGAGGGTTTTGAAGGGGCGGGGGGGTGGGAGGTCCTGGTAGCCAGGTGGTGGGTATTACGGAGGGCACATATTGCATGGAGCACTGGGTGAGGTGCATAAAAAATGAATTCCGTTACACTGAAAAAAAATAAATAAATAAACCTCTCCACCTCTCCCTTTGCCCCTTTCCCTAACCAATCTCCCTCCCCCTCTCTCTCAAATAAATAAATCTTAAAAAAACAAAAACAAACAAACAAACAAAAAAACACCAGGGAGCCTGGGTGGCTTAGTCATTAAGTGTCTGACTTAGCTCAGGTCATGATCCCTGCTCAGGCACCCTGCTCAGTGGGAAGCCTGCTTTTCCCTCTCTCACTCCCCCTGCTTGTGTTCCCTCTCTCACGTGTCTGTCTCTCTCAAATAAATAAATAAATAAATAAATAAATAAATAAATAAATAAAATATTAAAAACAAAAATGAAAACAAAAAACAAACAACAACACATGGGACTCATCTTCTCAGTAGACAAATGTCACCATTGGCAGTAGCACATGCGCTTATTCCCTGTAAATGTGCTCATAAAAAAGCCATCTCTCTTTGAGGCTACCAACAGCATTCTGACTCAGAAAAGCCACAGTTCTAAGAGCTGCTGGCACCTTAGAGAAAATCTCTGTGTCTGGGTATTGGGAGGATCAGTGGATGAGAAGATAGGGCTGGACCAGCAGGTCTCTAAACATCTGAAAGGTCATGGTAAAGTGTTGAAGGGTTTTTCTTAAGCAGGGAGATAACCCAATCAGATTAGAATCTCAGAGAAGTCATTTTTGCTGTAGTGTGTCCACAGTGACACATTTGTGGCCTAGGGAGAAACATGTAGGATTGCTGCTAGCCTCAGGTGCTGGGATATCTGGGTTGGCCCTTGAATGTTTGCTTGGGAAGCAGCTTGGGGCTCTGGAGGAAGAGAGCAGTGTCTCAGCAACGTCATTCAGAGAAATTTCGGAAGAACAAATCCCGGCCAGAATCTGTGTAGAGCTTCAGCGCTGCAGGAGAGAGGAAATAGTGGATGCCAAAAAGGATATATTACAAGAACCTATAGATTTCCCTCCCAGTTACTAAATTACTAAATTTCTTTAAGATATAAGCGCATTTGAGAAAGTTTACTAATAAGCCTAAATCAGTAAAATATTCACAACTCTGCTCTTAGATATGTTTTCTGTATGCAGCTTCTCCTACCCATCAGCACTAAAGCAGCCATCAGTTAAAGATTAGTGGTTAGCAAACACTACTTCCAAGTTAGCCTTGAATTATTTAGTACCATTCCAGATCAAAGGTAAATACGTACTTCTTTTGCTGCCATACAGAAACTCTGTGCCAGTTTCTGTTATAAAAATCAGTTGTCCAGGGTGCCTGCTCCCGGGGAGCCTGCTACTCCCTCTCCCTGCCGCTTCCCCTGCTTGTGTGTGCGCGCTCTCTCTCTCTCTGTCTCTGTCTCTGTCTCTGTCAAGTAAATAAATATGTAAGATCTTTTTAAAAAGGAATTAAAAAATAAACAAATAACAGTTATTTGTTAGAACCTGTGAATGTTTTCTATGTTCCAAGATGAAAAATTATATTCTGGAAACTTTCTAAGTGAATTTTATATTGTGTGAATCCAAGAACTTGCCTTAACTTTCCAAACTTTACTTTCTACACATTGAACACTTTATATCACTTCTATTTTAAAAACTTGAGGATAAGGGAAAAAAAAATCTGTATCAGAGGAGGATTTAAAAAAAAAAAAGATGTGTTTCAGAAGTCTTTTCTTGATAAATTCATTTGATAGAATTTTGAACTTAAATTATTTATGAATTAAGTGAAAATCTGACTCTAGAGAATAAAAGTACTCCAGATTGGATAGCCTAGTACTGGGTCTTGTACCCACCACCTTGTTCTAGCTACTGCCACTAGCTGATACTCTACACTGCCTCGTCTCCACCGTTATAGTTAAAGTCCATATTCCTACTATGTTGCTATTTTATTGTTCATTATGTAAAGAGAATCTGATGAAAACCAGCAAGTAAATGACTTCTAGTTTCTATGCAATCTCTTAGTAGTTGTTCGCCGGACTACATCTATTTTACCCAACAAGATACTTCTTTAAATAAATTATTTTTAAAAATAGGGGATCATCTTTCTTGTGAACTGTTGATTTTCTTTCACAGAAAAGGATAAGCCCCACTTAGCATGGCCGGGCAGGATGTGATCTTGCCACCACCTACGTTTTGGACCTCTGCGAGAGCACGGATGACCATGCCATCATCCAGTACGAGTGGACACTGCTGCAGGGTGACCCGTCAGTGGACATGAAGGTACTTCGTGATGTCACTGTAACGACCACAAATATTTCCATGAGGAGATCTCTCAGAATGTTTTTCTACTCCTGTTCCCAAATATCTGTAAGCTGGTGGAAGAGTTGTAAGAAGAACACACAAGAGTCATGGTTGAAAAAGTGGTTTATTATATGAATTTACTTTCGGACCGAGTAAACAGTGATTCTGATCCTTTGTTTTGAAGCTTACTCTTGTTCTTCCTGCTTTTTTTGGCAAAACACCTCAAGGGAAAAGACTCGGGCTTGTTTTAATGACTCAGATTACTTTTTAAATTTTTTATTTCTTTTCTTAGCTCAAGGTGCAGGTAGAAAATTTTAAAAATTTGAAGGAATATAAAAAGGAAAATAACAATAAAATAAACAAATTCTTCACTCGCTCCAGAAAGCAACCACCTCACCCAGCAATGAGGCCTGCGTGAGATAACTGAGTCAGCAAGTGAGGGGAAGTGTGCCTGTTTAGGCGCCTCCCACTGATTTTCCTCAGGCTTATGTGGGTAGATCTAGAGTTTCTACAGATGAGAAAGAGTCACTCTCCCCTTGGTGGCCTACGTCCAGGAGTCATTCGGGGTTGGTTTTTTTGTTTTTAGTTGAACTATAAAAAATATTATATTAGTTCCAGAAGCACAAAATAATGACTCAACATCTATGCATATTGTGGGTGTGGGATGATCACCACAACAAGCCTCATTAACATCTGTTACCTCACATAGTAACACGTTTCTTGGGATCAGAACTTTTTGTTTGTTTGTTTGTTTGTTTGTTTGTTTGAGGAAGGCTTTGAAAACTTCTTTGTAAAGATTTAATCTCAGTGATGTCCAAATACACAGTACAGTGTTATTAACTATAGTCACCGTGCTGTACAGCACATCCCAGGACTTATTTATTTTATGACTGAGGGTTGGTTATCTTTGACCCACTTCACCAGTTTCACCCATGCCTCACACCCTGCCTCCTCCAACTGCGCATCTATTCTGTGTATATGAGCTCAAAGTCTTTGCTATAAAGAGTTCTCCAGACCTGTCCATGAGCACAGTTGGAGGACATGTGTTTAGTTTCGTGTTTGGCATTTCCTGCTATGCCTGTTCTGTGAAAGACTGAGATGCTAAGTATCAGCCTGATAGACACAGGGGACATTTCAATGGCTATGTGGCCTCCTGCCGGGCAGAGGCATCCTGATCCTATCCCAACAGGGGAAGAGTTCCAGCCTCTCCTGCTGGAGGTGGGGGCTGTGCAAGGGTAGTCTTTATTCTGCCAGCTCAGCCCTACAGGGATGCCACTGCTGTCACCTCCATGGCAGAGGGGTGCCTGCTGCTCTTTTTCTTCTAGCCCCAACCTCTGCTTCTACTGTTTTCCCTTCACAGCTGCTCTCTTGCTTTCCTACAATTTCTCCATCATATCTCAGCCCAGGCCTGGACCATCATGGTGTGAGATTCAAGGCCAGGTCAACGGAAACAAGTTTCTTTTCTATGACTGCGGGAGCAAGGAGGTCAAACCTGTTGGTCCTCTGGGGATGAAGCTGAAGGACACAGCATTTGTGGGACAGAGAGGGAGCCTCCAAAAGTCCTGGGGGAAGAGCTCAGAAAGAAATTCCTGGACATCAAAGCAGAGATTTTGATAAAGAGTGGTAAGTCTCATGGCCCAGGGCAGAAGGAGAACACTTTGGCAGGGCTGGGGAGTTATTGTGTTCTTGTAAAACTTCAAATTGGGTCCCATACATGTGGCCCAGAAGCCAGGGAAGACAAGGAAGCAAGAGCAGGACCAGGAGGGTGAAGGGGAGCTGAGGAGTGTGCAGCAGGTGGGGCAAAGGATTGCTCAAGACCAGAGGCTGACCTGTTTTCCCTGGTGGGGGCGGGGGCAGATTCTCTCACCATGCAGGGCAGCCTGATGTGTGAGCGTGGAGCCCACAGACACACCAGAGGATCCTGGCGGTTTGTCTTCAATGAGCGGTTAACCTACCTCTTTGACCCCAAGAACGGAAAGTGGACAGGGCTCCCCCTGGAGGCAAACAGTTCAAGGGTATATTGGACAATGACTGGAGCTGACCAAGCTCCTTGCGCAGACATCAAACGGAGACTGTAAGAGGTGGCTCCAGCACGTATGCGAGCACTGGGATGAAATGCGGGAGACCACAGGTAACTCAGAAGACTGGATGGAGTGCTGGTTCTCTTGAGATTACCTTGACCTACCCACAGTGTGGAATTGTGTGTGTGTGTGTGTGTGTGTGTGTGTCTGAGGGAGAGAGAGAGATATTCATCCATCCATGGCAAATGTTCCTGGCAGAATAATGGCCACAGGAATGTTCTAGCATCCTTCCTTTCCCTTCCCACCTCCTGGAATTTTTTCCTCGCTGCATGTACCTTTGTACTCAGGCATTTCTTGGATTTCTTGCTGCCCCAAACAGGGGAGCATCAGTCTTTTCCAGAAATGGTGTTTTTACTGACCCTGTTCTTGAGAATCATTGTCTTTTCCATGCCACCTGGTGTATTGCTGGAAATCCTTCAGTGCCACCTGGACTGTCCCTTTCACCATCCTTGTCCTGCGTCACCGCCTGTCTGTCACAGCAGGAGCGACTGCTTACATTGCAAACCCTGCTTCCCCTTTTGGCTGGAGGAGCCCCTGGGGGACAGGGCGCATCCCTCCTCCCTCCCGACATCAGGACTGGTCACAGCAGCCACCACAAGGACAGTGATAGACACTGTTTGCCTGGTAGGATGCACCTGGGCCAGCAGGAGCTGAGGAAGCCTCCCCCAGTTTGGGGTCCCAACTGGGTCTCTGATTCTTGCAGTTTCATTTCAGCGCCACCAACAACGCAGCCAGATGTGGCCCAGACCATGAACATCTGGATAGTCATCTTGAACCCCGATGTCATCATCATCGTTGTCATCATAATTTGCATAATCATCAAAAATCGACACTCTGTGTGGAACTTCTTTAGAAGGACAGGTAGTGAGAGCAGTTTGAGAGGGAATGGAGGGGCAGATGGCCTGGTTTGAGCACAAGGAACAGTGAATTCCCAGCCTCACCCCTGCCCACTGTCTGAACCTTCTCACAGAGCAATGGGACCAGGTGAATGAGATCTCAAGATCTCATATCACATGTTGGCAACAGCTTGGACAAGCTCAGCCCTGAGCTCTGACATGACTTCACTCACTGTTAAGGCCACTGGAGAGGGGAGCGGCCCACACCACTACTTAAGGCCTGTTGCCTAAAGGGATTGACAGAAGTCGGGCCTGGCTCTGACCCTGTTCTCCATTGGAGAGAGTCAGTTTGGACCCAGGGTGGGTGGTTTGGGGACAGCAGGGACACACAGCATGGGACGTACTCCCCTTTGAGTATGAGCAACATGGTGGCTTATTGGGACATCTCAAGGAGAAGGGGATTCCATCCAGGCAGTTACAAGAACAGAGGCCAGTGTCTAATTCCAGGAAGAGGGAGTGGGAAGGCCTCTGCAGACAATCGCAAAGGACAGGACAGTAGGGCCATGTTCCCCCAGAATGTGGCTAGTGTCTTCTCATGTAAGGCATCAAGCCCCCAGTAAAGACTATGCATGATCGAACTAGAAGGAGGTCAGTTTTCCATGCAGTGGGAACCCTGACTGAGGCTGGTGCCATCCCTGGCAGCCAGCTTCCTGCATACCTCAGATCCTGAGCCCCTGAGCAGCCCCAGCTTTGAGCAGAGCTGACCTGGGGGGATGGGCTAACTGAGCTCCCCTGTGAGCTCCCAGCTGAGCCCGACCAGGAATGGATGGGATGGGGGCAGGATTATCAGACGAAGAGCTCTGCGTGCTACTCGCCAGGAGGAAGAGAAAAGAAGGACCTTTGCCCACAGTGTTCCCTAAGATTAGAGGTGTCAAGTGCAGACCCTGTACTCTGTCAGATCCCCTAGCAGGGCCTTTAGGGCCGGCTATGAGAGGGAGCATCAGAATCTGAGTCACATGAGCACATTGTTTTCTTAATCTTTTTGGTCCTGATTCCAGACCATCGATAACAGGGCCTGAGACTGACTCAGTGATTTGATTCAGGAGGAAGGAGGTTCATAAAGGTGGCTGGACCCAGGGCTGGGGACATGGTTGGAAGGGAAATGCATGCCCCTGGGTGAGGGCTGGGCTCTGGGGTGGAGAGTGCTGGTGAAGGGCAGCCCCGGGACAAGGGATACCCAGGATTCCCTCAGCCATGGAGACAAACACCTGTTCTTTTCTTAGGCTGCCAAGTCCACCAAGAATCTCCTGACAGTAGGACCAGCTTTGGACCAGCTGCCTTTGGATGAGATGCTGTTTATTTTCAATCCACCAGCACTTTCAAGCTTATAAATCCAGAAACTTCAGTCTGACCACGTGGTGCAGGACAAGGAACCCCCCGTGTCCCTTCTTGCATTTGGTGGCTCTCCTGTTCAGCACTTTCCTTGGCATATTCTATGTGATAGGTGATGGAATATTTGGTGCTAGGTGATGGAATTCTTGTGCTGAGATATTTAAATGCTTGACCTAGAAATCTCAATGGAGAAAATGGTTTCCATCTTGTCCTTTGGTTGTGCAATATCAGATTCTTCTCTGCATCATGACCATATCCTTGCAGACAGTACCAACAAAAAGATTGTTTAAAGCTGTAGAACCTCGGGCATTTTTTTCTATGTAGTGGGAAACAATCTCATTGAATTTTTTAAAAAATGACAAATTTGTGCTTGTTTTCTTCAATAGATTGTGACCATGTACATATACCTAAATAAACATACATCTATTATAAAACATTTCATTAATTTGAAATTTGTTTCCTTGATTATTGACTAGTTTTTCAAAGATTTTATTTATTTGAGAGAGAGAACACAAACAGGGGGAGGGGCAAAGGGAGAGGGAGAAGCAAACTCCGCACTGAGCAGGGAGTCAGTTCGGGGGCTCCATCCCAGAACCTTGAGATCCTGACCTGAGCTAAAAGCAGATGCTTAACTGGCTGAGCCACTCTGGCTCCCTGGAATTTTTTAAATTTTTCTTAAAAAATTTTATCTATGTATTTGAGAGAGAGAGAGCATGTGCTCTTGCCCGATTTGGGGAGGAGAGGCAGAGGGAGAGGGACAAGCAGGATCCCATCTGAGCAGGGAGACTAGCAGGAGGCTTGACCCCAGGACCCTGGGATCATGACCTGAGTTGAAGGCAGATGCTTAACCAGCAGAGCCACCCAGGCACACCTGGAATTTGTTATATATCCCATAAGAACTCGTGGAATTTTGCTCTTCCTCCACTCTATGGGGTAAATATATGTGGTGATTCTGTCAGATTTCTTATGGAAATAAAGACTTTAAGGGTCACTCAAAAATCTACTTTCAAACTGTTATCTGTCAGTCTCAAACATGATCCTGACAGGCCAAATATAAACAAATATTCTGGGAAGATGGAATTGAGAATCTTTCCGGATCCTCCAGATCTGCTACCTACAACACTAACTTTCCTGTCATCCTCCTTCAGAGCACAGTGAGTCTTCAGAGCACAGTGAGTCTTCACAGCATAAACAGATCTGCTTCTAAAAGTTATTTATTCCCTCATGAACAAAAGGTCCATGTCCAGAATACACCAAAAGCTCCAACAAATGTATAAGAATAAGTCTTATTCTCCTAAGATTTGGGCAAATGCTTAGAACAAGTCATAGACTGTACAGATTTTATTCATGTACATTTGAAAGAGAGATAACAAGAGCAAGCACATGTCAGGAGAAGGGCAGAGGGCAAACCAGGCTCCCCACTTAACAGGGACCCCGATGTGGGTCTCAATTCCAGGATCCCAGGACCATGACCTGAGCCAAAGGCAGATGCTTAATGGACTGAGCCACGCAGAGACACACCCCCTTTTTATAAAGGATTTATTCATTTATTTTGACTATTAATAAGCCTATTAAATCATTAAACACATCCCAAGTAATCAAGATAACATGAAGAACAATGGGCTTGCCTTATATATGCATCAAACTGACAGCATTTTAAAGGTATCTATGGAAAGGGGTGGACTGGAAAGGGAATAACAGAAGCTCTCCTATGTGTTCGTAGGAGTATAAGTGAAACCAGCATGGATACAAGTAAGGTGTCAGAACTAGAGTTCAGAGGAATGATTATAAGGATGCTAACTGGGCTTGAAAAAAGCAGAGAAGACACTAGAGAAACCCTTTCTGGATTAATAAAAGAACTAAAATCTAATCATATTGAAATTTTTAAAAGGCTATTAATGAGGAGCAATCAAAGATGGAGGATCTACTGTAAGGACAAATGTGGCAAAAGAGACAATTAGCAACATTGAAGACAAAATGATGGAGAAAAAGAAAGCTAAGAAAAAGAGAGATAAACAACTATTGCATCATGAGGGGAGGATTTGAGAGATAAGTGATACCATAAAGCAAAATAATATTAGAATAATTGGGATCCCAGAAGAAGAGAAGAGAGAGAGAGAGGCAGAAGGTATATTGGAGGAAATTAGAGTGGACAACTTCCCTAATCTGGGGAAGGAAACAGCCATTCAAGTCCGGAAGGCACAGAGAACACCCCTCAAAATCAATAAAAATAGATCAACACCTCGACATATAATACTGAAACGTGCAAATCTCAGAGACCAACAGAAAATCCTGAAAGCAACTCAGGACAAGAGGTCCCTAATGTACAGTAGAAACATTAGACTGATAGCCGACCTAGCCACAGAGACCTGGCAGGCCAGAATGGACAGGCAAGAAATATTCGGGGTAGTAAATGAGAAAAGTATACAGCCAAGCATACTTTACCCAGGAAGACCGTCATTTGAAATAGATGGAGAGATGAAAAGCTTCCAAAAAAAAGAGAAACTAAGGGATTTTGTGATCACTAAACCAGCCCTGCAAAAAAATTAAAAGGGATTTTTAAGCAAAGAGAGAGCCCCAAAATAGCATAGACCATAAGGGAAAAGAGACAATATACAAAAATGGTGACTTATAGGTAATACAGTGGCACTAAACTTGTAACTTTCCATAGTTACTCTGAATGTAAATGAGCTAAATGCCCCAAACAAAAGACACAGGGTATCAAAGATCCATCGATATGCGATCTACAAGAGACTCATTTTACAACCAAAGACACTTCCAGATTGAAAGTGAGGGTGTGGAGAATTACCTATTATGATAATGGACATCAGAAGAAAGCTGGGGTAGCAATCCTTATATCAGACAAATTCGATTTTGAACCAAAGACTGCAATAAGAGATGAGGAAAGGGATGCCTTGGCGCAGTCAGTTAAGAATCTTCCTTCAGCTTGGGTCATGATCCTGAGGCCCTGGAATCGAGTCTTCTTACAGTGAGAGTGTTTCATGCTCTTTCTCTCATTCTCTTTAACAAATAAATAAAGTCATTTGCATATATCTTCTCCCATTCTGTGGGTTGCCTCTTTGTTTTGTTGACTGTTTCCTTTGCTGTGCAGAAGCTTTTGATCTTGATGAAGTACCAAAAGTTCATTTTTGCTTTTGTTTCCTTTGCCTTGGAGACATATCTTGAAAGAAGTTGCTGTGGCTGATATCGAAGAGGTTACTGCCTATATTCTCCTCTAGGAGTCTGGTGGATTCCTGTCTCACATTAAGGTCTTTTATCCATTTTGAGTTTATCTTTGTGTATGGTGTAAGAGAATGGTTGAGTTTCATTCTTCTACATATAGCTGTCCAGTCTTCCCAGCACGATTTATTGAAGAGACTATCTTTTTTCCACTGTACAATTTTTCCTGTTTTCTCAAAAATTATAGGCCATAGAGTTGAGGATTCATATCTGGGCTCTCTATTCTGTTCCACTGGTCTATGTGTCTGTTTTTATGCCAGTACCATACTGTCTTGGTGATCACAGCTTTGTAGTAAAGCTTGAAATCAGATTACATGATGCCACCAGTTTTATTTTTGCTTTTCAACATTTCCTTAGTGATTCGGGGTCTCTTCTGATTCCATAAAAATTTTAGAATTATTTGCTCCAGCTCTCTGAAAAATACCGGTGAAATTTTGACTGGAATGGCATTAAAAGCATAGATTGCTCTAGGCAGTATAGATACTAAAAACAAAATCTTAAAAAAAGAGAGATGAGGAAGAACACTGTATCATACTTAAATGGTCTGTCCAACAAGATGATCTATCAATTATAAATATATATGCCCTAACATGACAGCAACCAATTATATATACCAATTAATAACAAAATTAAAGAAATGCATTGACAATAATACAACAATAGTAGGGAATTTCAACGCCCCACTCACAGCAATGGACAGAAATACATTAGAGAGGGCACAGATTGCATGGAGCACTGGGTGTAATGCAAAAACAATGAATACTGTTATGCTGAAAAAAATAAATAAATATAATGGTAAGAGCATATTAGGAGCAGCTATATAAATAAGGCAATCTGGAAGAAACTGATGCATTCTTAGAGATGTATAAACTACCAAAACTGAAACAGGAAAAAATAGAAAACCTGAACAGACCAATAACCAGCAAGGAAATTGAAGAGAATTGAATTGAAGGAATTGAAGAGAGATTGAAAAATCTCCCAAAAGAGTCCAGGGCCTAAGACTTCCCAGGTAAATTTCTACCAAATATTTCAAAATAAGTTAATACTTATTTTCTCAAACTGTTTCAAAAACTGGAAATGGAAGGAATACTTCCAAACTCATTCTATGAAGTCAGGACTACCTCAATACCTCAAAAAACCTGACAAAGACCCTACTACAAAAGAGAATTACAGACCAATATCCCTGATGAACATGGATGCATGGATTCTCAACAAAATCCTGGCAAATCAAATCCATTGAAAGAACCATTCACCATGATCAAGGGGGATTTATTCCTGGGCTGCAAGGGTGGTTCAATACTCACAAATCAATCAACGTGATATACCATATTAATAAAAGAAAGGTAAAAACCATATCATTCTCTCAGTAGACACAGAACAAGCATTTGAGAAAGTGCAACATCTGTCTTGATAGAAACCCTCAACAAAGTAGAAATCGAAGGCAGCAATACTGCAACATCATAGAGGCCACATACAAAAGACCTACAGTTAATATCATCCTCAATGGGAAACAAACCTGACAGGTTTTCCTTTATGGTCAGGAACAAGGCAGGGATGTCTACTCTCATCATTATTATTCAACATAGTACTGAAAGCCCTAGTCACAGTAATCAGACAACAAAAAGAAATAAAAGGCATCCAAATTGGCAAGGAAGAATTCAAACTTTCACTCTTCACAGACAACATGATACTCTATGTAGAAAACCCAAAGACTCCACCAAAAAATTGCAAGAACTGATACACAAATTCAGTAAAGTCACAGGATACAAAAATCAACATACAGGAATCTGTTGCATTTCTTTACACTAATAATGAAGCAGCAGAAATAGAAATAAAGAAAACAATCCCATTTACAATTGCGCCTAAAATAAGGAGAGACCTAGGAATTTGTGGTGCATAATAATCCTAACCAGAGAGGGAAAAGATTTGCACCCTAAAAACTATGGAACACTTAAGAAAGAAATTGAAGATGATGCAGAGAAATGGGAAGGCATTCCATGCTCATGGTTTGGAAGAATAAATATTGTTAAAATGTCTATACTACCAAAGCAATCTACACATTTAATGCAATCCTTATCAAAATACCACCAGTATTTTTCATAGAACTAAAACAATCCTAAAATTTGTATGGAACCAGAAATGATCCTGAATAGCCAGAAGAATCTTGAGAAAGAAAAGCAAAGCTGGAGGCATTACAATTTTGGACTTTAAGTAATATTACAAAGCTTTAGTGATCAAAACAGTATGATACTAGCACAAAAACAGATACACAAATTGATGCAACAGAATAGAAAACCCAGAAGTAAACCCCCAAACTACACGGTCAATAAATCTTCAACAAAGCAGGAAGGAATATCCAGTGGAAAAAAGACAGTCTCTTCAACCAATGGTGTTGGGGAAACAGGAGAGCAACATGTAAAGGAATGAAACTGGACACTTCCTTATATCATACACAAAAGTAAATTCAAAATGGGTGAAAAACCTAAATGTGAGACAGGAATCAATCTGAGTCCTAGAGGAGAATACAGGCAGCAACCTCTGATATCACCATAGTAATTTCTTCTATACATGTCTCTGGAGACAAGGGAAACAAAAGCAAAAATGAACAATTGGGACTACCTCAAGATAAAAAGCATCTGTCAGTGAAGGAAAGAATCAATAAAACTAAAAGTCAACCCACAGAATGGGAGAAGATATTTGCAAATGACATGTGATAAAGGGTTAGTATCCAAAATCCATAAGGAACTTATAAAATTCAATGGCCAAAACCCAAATAATCCAGATAAGAAATAGGCAGAAGACATGAATAGATATTTTTCCAAAGAAAATATTCAGATGGCTAACAGACACATGAAAAGATGCTAGACATCACTCACCGCAAGGAAATACAAATCAAAACTAAAATGAGATATCACCTCCTCCTTTCAGAATGGCTAAAATTAACAACATAGGAAATGACAGGTGTTGGTGAGGATTTGAGAAAGAGGAACCCTCATGCACTGTTGGTGGGAATGCAAGCCAGTGCAGCCTCTATAGAAGAAAGTACGCAGGTTCCTCAAAAAATTTTAAAAAGAGCTATCCTACAATCCAGCAATTTCACTACTAGGTATTTACCCAAAGGATACAAAAATAATGATTTGAAGGGACACATGCACCCCAAATGTTTGTAGCAGGACTATGGACAATAGCCAAATTATGGAAAGAGAGCAAATGTCCAACAACAGATGAATGGATAAAGAAGTTGTGGTGTATACACACAATGGACTATTATTAAACCATTAAAAAAGTGAAATCTTGGAACACCTGGAGGACACAGTCAGTTAAGCATCGACTCTTGGTTTCAGCTCAGGTGGTAATCTTAATGCCCTGACCTCAGGATTGTGAGATCAAGCCCTGCACTGGGATCCACACCTGGCACAGAATTTGCTTGAGACTCTCTCTTCTCTCCCTCCTGCTCTCACTGTTTCTCTCTCTAAAATAAATAAATAAATAAATCTTTAAAAAAAAAAAAAAAAAGAATGAAATCTTGCCATTTACAAGGACATGGATAGAGCCAGTGCATGATGCTTAGCAAGAAATAAGTCAGAGAAGGACAAATACTGTATGATTTCACTACTGCATGGAATTTAAGAAATGAAACAGATGAACATAGTGGGGGAAAGAGCCAAACCATTAAACAGCCTTTTAACTATACAGAACAAACAAAATGAGGGTTGCTGAAGGGCAGGTGGTTGGGGGATGGGCACAAAGGGTGATGGGAATTAAAGAGGGCATGTACTGTGATGATCACTGGGTCTTGAATGTACGTGATAAATCTCTCAATTCTACTCCTGAAAATGCTTTACACCATATGTTAACTAAGAGGAATTTAAACAAAAACTTGAAACAAAAATACATAAAAATGAAATAGATTATATTTACAACATCTTCCTTTAGTAACTTATTCTGTAGTGGATACTTTACATAAACATCTTATTTTTGAAAGGTCAAGTGATTTCAGAATCTTGCATTATAACCCAGTAGAAATTCAGTCTCCCTCCATGTTATGGAGTAAATAAAACCAGTGATTCTGCTGATTTTGAGTGGAAACAGAATTTAAAGATCATTCAGACATCAACTGTGAAGCAGTCAACCTGATCCTGAGAGTCGGCACACAAACAACTATACCAGGAAGGAGAATCTTTCTCATTTCCCCTGAACCTCCACCTCCAGCCCTCACTCTCCTGTCATCCCTACCCACTGACTCATCTCCTTCAGGGCACAGTGAGCCTTCACAGAAGAAATATCTCCTTCTAAAAGGTGCCTTATTCCCCCATGTACAAGGGATCGTATTCAGAGGATAGAATCACCTCCTGCAAATAAATTGGGACAGGTCTGGTTCTCCAAAGAAGCAGGGAAAATGATATGAGGAGTTAATACATGGCAAATAACCCTATGAAAAGACTGAAAATCTCACAATAATCAAGAAAACTCTAATTGGAAGGACACTAAGAATGGGTGAAGGTGGTCACAAGGTACAAACTTTCAGCTACGAGATTAATAAATTCTGGGGATTAACGTTATAGCATGGTGACAACAGTTAATACTACTGAATTGTATATTTGAAAGTTGCTAAGACACTAGATCTTAAAATTTCTTGTTTCAAGAAAAAAACTCTAACTATTAAGGTGATGGATGTTTACTAAACTTAATGTGGTGACCATTTCAAGGTATTTATAATTATTATGTTGTGCACCTAAAATGAATACAATATTACATCCCAAATCTGTGTGTGTATTTGTGTATGTGAGTGTGCATTTAAAAACTGAAGGAGAGGGGTGCCTGAGCAGTTCAGTCAGTTAAGCATCTACCTTCAGCTCAGGTCATGATCCCGGGGTCTTGGGACTGAGCCCCATGTCAGGCTCCCTATTCAGTGGGGAGTCTACTTCTCTCTCTCCCTCTCTCTCCTGGCTCGTGGTCTCACTCTCACTCTTTCTCTATCTCAAATAAATAAATAAAATCCTTAAAAATAAAATAAAACAAAAACTGAAGGAGAGAGAAAGAAAAAGACAATGAGATACTTTCACCCACTTGTAACAGTGGCAAATATTTTTAAGCCCATCAACACCTATCAACGCCCAAGAAATGGAATGACAGGAAGTTCCTTGCATTATGGGATCAAATCAACCTTTAAAATAGAATTTCACACTATCTGGAAAAGTGGAAGATGTGCTCGCCCGACCACACTACAATCCCCATATTAGAACCCATCTGGGTAGTAATTTCCAAACAGCAGGTAGATGTAGCGTGCTTCCTGTAGTGCTGTTTCTCACAGCAAAAAATATAGTAGCCACCTAAATACCAAAACAGGAGCATATATTTAAAATACTGGTGGAAGACTTCTGTTTCTCTCCACGAGACTCGATCCTTTGAGCCACTGTCAAAAATCAACAACCAATAGCCTTTGAGACAAAATTTTAAATCTTTCAAATGTTCCAATGGGGACTTCTGAGTAACATACAGTAGAATTGGTCACAGAATACAAATCTCTCCACATACCCATACAAATTAAACTCATCAACAAAAGCAGGCAAAGAAAACACTCTATACCCCCACCTTCCACACAAGGAGGAAGCTGAAAATACTGAGATATGACAGACCCTTTAGCTATGAGGGACAATATTTGTGACAGTTGGATGGGGTCTGTGGGGGGGAGAGTAGGACTGTAGTGATGTGAGATCTGTTTTGGTGATTTTTTGTTGGTCCAGGAAAGTATTTTCCTTGTTTGTAAGAAACATGCACTAAAGTACTTGGCAGTGAATGGGACATCAGGGTGACAGCTTCTCAATCTTTCCAAACCCTTCCAAATCCTTCCAACTTCATGAGATCTTTGGAGATAGATTGTGTCTCTCTATCACATTCCTATTATAGGATGAACACATGCTATAGCTAATTCATTCTGTGAAATACCAGGAGGAGAAGGAACTGAGGGAAGGTTCTTCTTGAGATTTAGGGCTCACTTCCCTGGACAAGCAGGCATGGCCAGACATTCCTGACTCCACAGGTTCCACCTCATGTTCATGCATTCATCATTGTGACCATTTCAGTCACCCACAAAGGGGAAACCTAATCACAACCTTATCTTTGATGACAATAGTGGCTTCTGGCTGTTGTGACCTTAACCTGATACAAAGACTGAGAAGATCCCACACATCCCCAACCTGCCTCCATCCACTGAGCCCTTAATTCACTTGGGATGAGGCAAAGAGACACTCCACACATTCACATAGCACATGCTGTCATTAAATCCTCACCATCCAAAGGCTGTGGACAACTGGAGGAGGCCTGTGCCAGACACAGGGCCCATCTCTATTTGAGGACATGGAAGGAGGATAGCAGGAAACTCCAAATAGGCATCTATTCACGCATTTAAAGGGTTCTGGCCTGATTGTCTATAGTCTCTCTCCAGCAAGTGCATACTCTGGAAGACTCGGAGGATTAAAAAAAAAAAAAAAAAAAAAAAAACGTAAGGGATAGGAGTTCTCAGGCCCAGGGTGAGATGAGAGCTTAGTAGTTGCAGGTAATCTGTCTAAGAAGGAAGCCCCAGGCATAGACCTGGAAATGGGTGGGAGCTCGGGTCTGTCCCTGGGAGGAGGGAACCTGGAAGGGCCTGACAGTGCCACTGGGAGAATGGGGGTTGACCAACTGGAGGAACCCCTGGGACCAGGATTAAAACCTCCAGTGGAGGTGGCTCAGTCTGTTAAGTGTCCGACTATTAGTATTGGCTCAGGTCATGATCTCATAGGTTGTGAGATCAAGTCCCATGTGGGGCTCCACGCTTGAAGATTCTCTCCACCTGCCCCTCGCCCCACTCAGGCATGCTCTCAGGCCTTCTCTCTCTCTAAAATAAATAGAAACAGACAGTTGAATATCTAGAAGAAGTTGCAACTACTTTTGCCAAACGACTAGCTGATAAGAAAATCTCTCCAAAAACACACAAGAGGTTGGTACAAAAAGTACCATCACAAGCCATGAGCATTCCATTTGTCACGCAACAGATTTACAAAAGAAGGATGAAAAGGTAGAAGAGCAAACCAAAGTTCTTTATCCTGCATATCTAAAGATAACCTGTCAGGTAAAGAATAAAGAATAGAACCGAGCAAGGGAAGGACACCGACTATCTCTGAATCTCAGAAATTTGGAGAACTTGCAAAGACCAAAGAATCAAAGGCTTTGATGGGACTTTACCACGGTCAGGACCTGTGCAAGAAGAATCAACATGGAGCACCACAGAAGGAGGTTAAGCATCAAGCCATTCTTGGTGCAGGGCTGATGGGTGCCTGCATCGCCCAAATCCCCAAGGATTGGTGCCTAAAGACTGTATCTAATTATGCTTCACTAGATGGGCTGGGCTGAGGACAGCAACAAGGGTTCAAAGGACTGAAGGATAAAGTGAAGAAGAAAACCCTAACATCATCTCAAGGGGACTCCATTCAACAACTGACCAGGCAGCTCAATTCCTAGACCTTTGAAAAGGCCAGTTGAAGGCCAAAGGTGATCAAAGCTGGTTTTGAGGACCTTGGTCTTAAGCACAGATGCTAAAGGAAGTAGAAAGGATGATTCCAGATCACTGTGTTTTTGCCAGTAACACATCATCTCTCCCAATCAGTGAAGTTGCCACTGTCAGACAAAGACCTGAGCAGGTGATTGGCAGACATTACTTCTCTCCTGTGGACAAGATGCAGCTCCTGGAGATGATCACAACCCCCCCTCCCCCGCAAAATCTAAGGACACATGCTTCTACTGTAGCACTCCTTCCAAGCAGGGCAAGGTCACCATTGTGATTAAGGATGGACCTGGCTTCTGGACCAACAAGTGTCTCATACCCATGATGTCTGCAGTCATCAGTATTCTCCACAAAGGAGATGACTCTAAGAAGTTGGATTCCCTTACCGGGAGCTTTGGCTTTCCCATGGAAGTTGCCACAGTGGTGGGATGAAGTTGGCATGGATGTAGCCAACTTCATAGAAGAGGTAGGCAAAGCTTTTATGGAGAGGGTTGAAGGCAGAAGCCCAGAGCTTCTGAAGCATATGGCATCCCAGGGCTTCTGAAGTCATATGTCTGGAAGGGCTTTCACATCTACCAGGAAAAGTGTAAAAAATCAATTTGAATTCTGAGTTGGATAGTATTTTGGTAAGCCTGAATCTGTCTCCTATCTCTGACGGTTCCTCTGACCATGACATCTGGTAATGCCTGGTAACCAGACTCATGAATGAGGCCATCAAGCCTGCCCAGAAGAGATACTGGCCACCAGCAGAGGGATATTTGAGAACAGTCTTTGGTCCTAGAGGCACCCTCACCAGGCCCCTCCTTGGAGGGTCCTGCTTCCACTCTGTGCATCTGTGGGGAGCTCAGAACATGGACCAGCTCAGGAAGTACAAGGCTGCCTACAGAAAACAGCTTACCCCAAAGCAGCTGCTAAGTGGTTTAATAAATGCTACCAGCCCTAATAAAACGTTTTACTAGTGAACAGGCACTCACACCCTGCTCTCTGGCTTACTAACTCCGACAAGATGTCATCTACATTTATCAGAGTAACCAGTGGGAAAACGAACTCTGGCACTGGCCATGCACCTTGATTAAAGTGCCTTCAGCTGTAACTCTCTCCCTCCCGGTAAAGTCAGGAAGACAGTGTAAGAGGATTATACTGAATTTCCCTATTATACAGCCCCCAACCCACAAGAAGTTCACTACTGCCAAGATTGGTCATTCCTGTTACAAATCCCAGGAATGTGAGGTGGCCACTGTGAAGGTTTCCTGAGCCACACGACACTGCTCTGAATGAGACCTGGACACTGTTACCTGCTCCCTGCTCTCACGTCCCCCACCATTCACTCCTTCAACAAAAGGGCCATGATGATCCTTCGGTTCTCCAGGGATGATGTCACTTGATTACTTATACCACATGAATGTCTGGGTGGTTTCTGCCTTTCTGCATATACTCACCCTAGTAAATGGCCATGTAGCTCTTGGAAAAGGCCAGCAAGAATCATTGCATTTGTTGTGCACTTGAAGACTTCCTCCTCACTGGAACCTGGCCTCTCTTTCTGGATCCGGGTCCCAGATCAGAGAAGTGAGTCAGGTCTGGAACCCAGGCAAAGGATTCAGACTTTCAGTTGGGTAGCTGCTTTCATCCGCCTCCTCATCTATCCTGGGGTCTTGTCTTGGTTTTTATTGTGTAAATCTAGCAGTCTCCGGATTGGCTGCCCAGCTATTTTTGATCACTGTGCTATATCACTTAAAGAAGCTAGTGTTCAGGCTACCCGGGTGGCTCAGTGGGTTAAAGCCTCTGCCGTCAGCTTAGGTCATGATCCCAGGGTCCTAGGATCGAGCCCTGCATTGGGCTCACTGCTCAGCAGGGAGCCTGCTTCCCCCCCCCTCTCTCTCTCTGCCTGCTTCTCTGCCTACTTGTGATCTCTGCCTATCAAATAAATAAATAAAATCTTTTAATAAAAAGAATCTAGTGTTCAAGATTTAAGGAACAACTGAGTTTTTGTAAAAAATGGAAGCGGGTCCACCCAAGAGCCCAGAAGCCAGGGCAGGACATACAAGACAGAGCAGGACTAGGAGATAGAAAGGAAGGAGTGGGATGGATGGCAGTGGTGGATGGTGGGGGGGAACTAATTATGACAAAACCAGAGGCCGACCTCTTTCCTGAGGGGAAAGTAAGATGGGGCAGACCTTCTCACTGGTCAGGACAGGATGATGTGTTCCTTTGAAGCCAGGGTTCTTTTTATTTAAAAGATTTTATTTATTTGTCAGAGAGAGAGCACAAGCAGGGGAAGATGCAGGCAGATGGAGATGCAGACACTCTGCTGAGCAAGAAGCCCAATGAGGGACTCCTTGCCAGAACCCTGGGATCGTGACCTGAGCTGAAGGCCCATAGAAGTTTAACCAACTGAGCCACCCAGTGAAAGCACCAGTGGGTCCTGGCTGTTTGGCTTCAACAGATATCTTGTCTCTGTGACGTAGAGAACAAAAACAGAACAGTGATTCATCCCAGAGGCTGACTTAAGAGACATGGAAAATGATAGAGAAGTGAACGAGTTCCTCATGGATCTCAAACGGAAACTGTAAGAGCTGCCTCCAGCACGTGTGGGAGCACTGGGATGAGATGCAGGAGACCACAGGTAACTCAGAAGACTGGATGGAGTGCTGGTACTCGTGAGATGAGGCTGACCTACCTGACTGTGTGTGTGTGTGTGTGTGTGTGTGTGTGTGTAGTGTGGGATGTTTGTATGTAGGTGATAGATCCAGTACAACTTCTTGGGAGAATAATGGCCACAGATATAAGTTTAACATCAGTCTTTTCCCTTGTCGCCTCCTGGCATCTCTCCCTCAATGTACGTACCTTTGGTCCTCTCACCCTGGTTTTTTGCTGGCCCCAAACCTGAGGGCAGCAGTCTGTTTCCAGAGATTATCTTCTTTCTGTTTTTTTTTTTTTTTTTCTGAGAATCATTGTTCTTTTTCATGTCATCTGGTGTCTTGCTGAAAATCCTTCAGTGCCACCTCGACTGCCGGCTTCTGAGTACTGCCTCCCCCCGTGTCCCCTCCTCCACTTCCATCACAGCGGGAGTGACTGGTCATACTGTGACCCTTGCTTCCCCCACCAGCTGTGTGACCCCTTGGCTGCAAGACACAGCTCCTTTGGACTTCCAACCCCAGGACCTGTCAGAGCAGCTGTCACAGAACCCATGGGTATAAACCAGCTGCACGGTAGGATCTCACTTTCTGTTTTTCAGAAAGCCATCCCCTGAGGTTGAACTGCCAGAAACTGCAACTATGTCCACTACCTGTAGGTTGACAAATCATCCCGCACTCTAGGGTGAATGGACTTCCCACATGCAAGGATCTGCTGCTGGCTGTCCCAAATTCAGAGGGTAGTTGTGACTTGGGGCTGAGGAGCAGTGACTCCCGAGGGGAGGCAGTTAGGATGTGGCTGATGATGGGAGCACATGGCATGGCAGGTGCAGTGATCTTCTGCGCTGGGAAGTTCAAGGAGAAAAGCAGACGGGTAATTGGCTTGTGGGGGAGACCCCTGTGAGCAGAGCAGAGGTGTCAGTTGTCTGGGCTCCAAGCACTGTGAGATGGACCTCTGTCCCACCATACCCCAGATGCAAGGGCCTCAGGCTCCCTCTCCCTGAGGAGCACACAGGGGCCAGAAGCATCTGGGGATTTCCTACTGGCCTCCTACCTTCCCCTGTACCCATTTTATTTTCTATGATAACTATCTCTGTCCCTGCCTGGCTGCTGTCCCTGCCTGGCTCTTCATCCATGGACCAAACTAAACCCACTTACGCTGCCGAGCCAGGAAAGAGCCAGCACAGCCCTTACCATGCCTCTGGCTAGAAGGTTCCCCAATGCCCAACGCCTTTGGGGAACCTCCAATGTAATGCACCCTTGGATGCCTGGACTGACATTGACCAGTGCAGAATGTGTAGCTACAGAAGGAGGATGTGGCTGAACTTGGTGCCAACAGCCATGCCACAGGACATGGAGCCTTTTCTGTTTAGGGGAATGTCTAAGAGACCCTCTCCCCATGGTCATCCTAAGTCAAACCCCAGGCCTCAAACATTTTCATCTGCCACCTTCTCCTGCCCCTCTCCACTCTTCCTCCATCCCACCCCCTGGCCCAACAATCTCTCCTCATCTCCACTAGGGTTTTCAGATTCTACTTTTATTTTTGAAGTTTTTATTTTATTTTTATAAGAAGAACCAGGCATGAGGAGGGGGATGGGGGCAGAGGTAGAAGGAGAGAATTTTTTTTTTCCAGAGGAATATTTATTAGCTTTTTGTTGTAGATAATCAACATTTAGGGTTGTTGTTGTTTTTTTTAATTTTATTTTTTATAAACCTATAATGTATTTTTATCTCCAGGGGTACAGGTCTATGAATCGCCAGGTTTACACACTTCACAGCACTCAACATAGCACATACCCTCCCCAATGTCCTTAACCCCACCCCCTTCTCCCAAACCACCTCCCCCCAGCAACCCTCAGTTTCTTTTATGAGATTAAGAGTCACTTATGGTTTATCTCCCTCCCAATCCCATCTTGTTTCATTCATTCTTCTCTTACCCCCTTAACACCCCATGTTGCATCTCTACTTCCTCATATCAGGGAGATCATATGAGAGTTGTCTTTCTCCGATTGACTTATTTCGCTAAGCATGCTACCCTCTAGTTCCATCCACATTGTCGCAAATGGCAAGATTTCATTTTTTGATGGCTGCATAGTATTCCATTGTATATATATACCACATCTTCTTGATCCATTCATCTGTTGATGGACATCTAGGTTCTTTCCATAGTTTGGCTATTGTAGACATTGCTGCTATAAACATTCGGGTGCATGTGCCCCTTAGGATCACTACATTTGTATCTTTAGGGTAAATACCCAGTAGTGCAATTGCTGGGTCGTAGGGTAGCCCTATTTTCAATATTTTGAGGAACCTCCAAGCTGTTTTCCAGACTGGTTGCACCAGCTTGCATTCCCACCAACAGTGTAGGAGGGTTCCCCTTTCTCCGCATCCTCGCCAGCATCTGTCATTTCCTGACTTGCTGATTTTAGCCATTCGGACTGGTGTGAGGTGATACCTCATTGTGGTTTTGATTTGTATTTCCCTGATGCCGAGTGATGTGGAGCACTTTTTCATGTATCTGTTGGTCATCTGGATGTCTTCTTTGCAGAAATGTCTGTTCATGTCCTCTGCCCATTTCTTGATTGGATTATTTGTTCTTTGGGTGTTGAGTTTGCTAAGTTCTTTATAGATTTTGGACACTAGCCCTTTATCTGATATGTCATTTGCAAATATCTTCTCCCATTTTGTCAGTGGTCTTTTGGTTTTGTTAACTGTTTCCTTTGCTGTGAAAAAGCTTTTGATCTTGATGAAATACCAATAGTTCATTTTTGTCTTTGCTTCCCTTGCCTTTTGCGATGTTCCTAGGAAGATGTTTCTGTGGCTGAGGTCAAAGAGGTTGCTGCCTGTGTTCTTCTCAAGGATTTTGATGGATTCCTTTCTCACAATTGAGGTCCGTCATCCATTTTGAGTCTATTTTCCTGTGTGGTGTAAGGAAATGGTCCAATTTCATTTTTCTGCAAGTGGTTGTCCAATTTTCCCAACACCATTTATTGAAGAGGCTCTCTTTTCCATTGGACATTCTTTCCTGCTTTGTCGAAGATTAGTTGACTATAGAGTTGAGGGTCTATTTCTGGGCTCTCTATTCTGTTCCATTGATCTATTTGTCTGTTTTTGTGCCAGTACCATGCTGTCTTGATGATGACAGCTTTGTAATAGAGCTTGAAGTCCAGAATTGGGATGCCACCAACTTTGGCTTTCTTTTTCAATATTCCTTTGGATATTGGAGGTCTTTTCTGGTTCCATATAAATTTTAGGATTGTATGTTCCATTTCTTTGAAAAAAATGGATGGTATTTTGATAGGAATTGCATTAAATACGTAGATTGCTTTAGGTAGCATAGACATTTTCACAATATTTGTTCTTCCAATCCAGGAGCATGGAACATTTTTCCATTTCTTTGTGTCTTCCTCAATTTGTATCATGAGTACTTTATAGTTTTCTGAGTATAGATTCTTTGCCTCTTTGGTTAGCTTTACTCCTAGGTATCTTATGGTTTGGGGTGCAATTGTAAGTGGGATTGACTCCTTAATTTCTTTTTCTTCTGTCTTGTTGTTGGTGTAGAGAAATGCAACTGATTTCTGTGCATTTATTTTATATCCTGACACTTTACTGAATTCTTATATAAGTTCTAGGAGTTTTAGAGTGGAGTCTTGTGGATTTTCCACATAGAGTATCATATCATCTGCATAGAGTGATAGTTTGACTTCTTCTTTACTGATTTGGATGCCTTTAATTTCCTTTTGTTGTCTGATTGCTGAGGCTAGGACTTCTAGTACTATGTTGAATAGCAGTAGTGATAATGGACATCCGTGCCGTATTCCTGACTTTAGCGGAAAAGCTTTCAGTTTTTCTCCATTGTGAATGATATTTGTGGTGGGTTTTTCATAGATGGCTTTGATAATATTGAGGTATGTGCCCTCTATCCCTACACTTTGAAGAGTTTTGATCAGGAATGGATGCTGTACTTTGTCAAATGCTTTTTCAGCATCTATTGAGAATATCATATGGTACTTGTTCTTTCTTTTATTAATGTGTTGTATCACATTAATTGATTTGTGGATGTTGAACCAACCTTGCAGCCCTGGAATAAATCCCACTTGTTCGTGGTGAATGATCCTTTTAATGTACTGTTGATCCTATTGGCTAGTATTTTGGTGAGAATTTTCGCATCTGTGTTCATCAAGGATATTGATCTGTAGTTCTCTTTTTTGATGGGATCCTTGTCTGATTTTGGGATCAAGGTGATGCTGGCCTCATAAAATGAGTTTGGAAGTTATCCTTTCATTTTTATTTTTTGGAACAGTTTCAAGAGAATAGGAATTAATCCTTCTTTAAACATTTGGTAGAATTCCCTTGGGAAGCCATCTGGCTCTGGGCTTTTGTTTGTTTGGAGATTTTTGATGACTGTTTCAATATCCTTACTGGTTACGGGTCTGTTCAGGTTTTCTATTTCTTTCTGGTTCAGTTGTGGTAGTTTATATGTCTCTAGAAATGCATCCATTTCTTCCAGATTGTCAAATTTCTTTGTGTAGTTGTTCATAGTATGTTCTTATAATTGTTTGTATTTCTTTGGTGTTAGTTGTGATCTCTCCGCTTTCATTCATGATTTTATTTATTTGGGTCCTTTATCTTTTCTTTTTGATAAATCTGGCCAGGGGTTTGTCAATCTTACTAATTCTTTCAAAGAACCAGCTCCTAGTTTCATTGATTTGTTCTATTGTTTTTTTGCTTTCTATTTTGTTGATTTCTGCTCTGATCATTATGATTTCTGTTCTTCTGCTGGGTTTAGGGTTTCTTTCTTGTTCTTTCTCCAGCTCCTTTAGGTGTAGGGTTAGGTTGTGTACCTGAAACCTTTCTTGTTTCTGAGAAAGTCTTGTACCACTATATATTTTCCTCTCAGGACTGCCTTTGCTGTGTCCCACAGATTTTGAACCATTGTGTTTTCATTATCATTTGTTTCCATGAATTTTTTCAATTCTTCTTTAATTTCCTGGTTGACCCATTCATTCTTTAGAAGGATGCTGTTTAGTCTCCATGTATTTTGGTTCTTTCCAAATTTCCTCTTGTGATTGAGTTCTAGCTTCAGAGCATTGTGGTCTGAAAATATGCAGGGAATGATCCCAATCTTTTGATACCAGTTGAGACCTGATTTAGTACGCAGGATGTGATCTATTCTGGAAAATGTTCCATGTACACCAGAGAAGAATGTGTATTCTGTTGCTTTGGGATGAAATGTTCTGAATATATCTGTGATGTCCATCTGACCCAGTGTGTCAGTTAAGACCTTTATTTACTTGTTGATCTTTTGCTTGGATGATCTGTCCATTTCAGTGAGGGGAGTGTTAAAGTCCCCTACTATTATTGTATTATTGTTGATGTGTTTCTTTGATTTTGTTATTAATTGGTTTATATAGTTGGCTGCTCTCACATTTAGGGGCATAGATATTTAAAATTGTTAGATCTTCTTGTTGGACAGATCCTTTGAGTATGATATAGTGTCCTTCCTCATCTTTTATTATAGTATTTGGCTTAAAATCTAATTGATCTGATATAAGGATTGCCACCCCCGCTTTCTTCTGATGTCCATTAGCATGGTAAATTGTTTTCCACCCCTTCACTTTAAATCTGGAGGTGTCTTCGGGTCTGAAATGAGTTTCTTGTAGGCAACATATAGATGGGTTTTGTTTTTTTTTTATCCATTCTGACACTCTGTGTCTTTTGATTGGGGCATTTAGCCCATTAACATTCTGGGTAACGATTGAGAGATATGAATTTAGTACCATCGTATTGCCTGTAAGGTGACTGTTACTGTATATTGTCTCTGTTCCTTTCTGATCTACTACTTTTAGGCTCTCTCTTTGCTTAGAGAACCCCTTTATATTTCCTGTAGAGCTGGTTTGGTGTTTACAAATTCTTTTAGTTTTTGTTTGTCCTGGAAGCTTTTTATCTCTCCTTCTATTTTCAATGATAGCCTAGCTGGATATAGTATTCTTGGCTGCATGTTTTTCTTGTTTAGTGCTCTGAATATATCATGCCAGTTCTTTCTGGCCTGCCAGGTCTCTGTGGAGAAGTCTGCTGCCAATCTAATATTTTTACCATTGTTTGTTACAGACTTCTTTTCCCGGGCTGTTTTCAGGATTTTCTCTTTGTCACTAAGACTTGTAAATTTTACTATTAGGTGACGGGTTCTGGACATATTCTTGTTGATTTTGAGGGGCGTTCTCTGCACCTCTTGGATTTTGATGCTTGTTCCCTTTGCCATATTAGGGAAATTCTCTCCAATAATTCTCTCAAATATACCTTCTGCTCCCCTCTCTCTTTCTTCTTCTTCTGGAATCCCAATTATTCTAATGTTGTTTTGTTTTATGTTGTCACTTATCTCTCAAATTCTCCCCTCATGGTCCAGTAGCTGTTTGTCCCTCTTTTGCTCAGCTTCTTTATTCTCTGTCATTTGGTCTTCTATATCACTAATTCTTTCTTCTGCCTCGTT